>NC_068363.1:40517663-40539998 GCF_020536995.1 Dreissena polymorpha
TTAAGTGTCTGTACTTTCAGTTTCTAATACGATGCATAATAAAAATGTCTAAGAGAAAGACGTCCGCAATTGTTGCGCCAAAATATGTGTCGATCGCTAACTTTATCGAACCAAGAAAGCAAGAGTCAATAAGTGCCGAATCATTCGTGTTATCGATTTTTTTTAAGTTTAAAGTTTATATTATTGACAGTTTCAAGAATTAAAGATGTTATGAAACATCAGTTTATTAAAGTTAATTATATTAGTTTACAGTTTTATTGAATCAATACAATTGTGTGCAGCTTCAACAGAAGTAAAGCAGCAATGGTTTTACTGTATGCATCTTATAACTCATTTCACCCTATTCCAAGAATGAAATCACCCTATTTTTCAAAATCAGTGGGTGAAAACCCTATTACCGAAATAATTATCTGGGGCACTGGCATGCAAGGAAATGCATTTTAGGAAAGATTATATTGCTATTATTTGTTTTTACTAAACAAACTTGGGAGTAGAACACAATCTACAAGCTCGGTATTTGGTTACCACAAAGATCTTTCTGCCTAGCACATCATTTTAGATTAAAAAAATCTCAGAAAATGTAAATTCCTTAAGAATAAACTTAATTTAATGAAAGAATACAATTAAGGATGAACACAACAACAAATAGATCGATTTTATGTACGCAACATAGTTCTGATTTGAACGTTAATACATGGCGTCTGTAAAAACTTACCATGGTACACATTAAATAAATTCACTTGATAAATGTAATTGTTTTTATTTAATTGTTCACACCAATTTTGACACTGTTTGTTTCATCATTTTAAACCCGGTGTTTAATTGCATGATTATCTCGTTATGATCGGATACTGTGCAGACAGTTACAAAGTAAACATGGTGTCATTAAACCAGGGATCTATACTTGGGGTGCCTGCATAAACCACATGTGGCAGATGATTTTATGGTAATTAAACACAATTTATTATACCTTCATGTCATCTCTTGGCATATTGAGCAGTCATTTAAGCCAAATTTCAAAGCCAAAATATGTTACAGTTGCTTTAATAAAATATGTTAACATATTTAAAAAAAAATGAAGATATTACTTCGAAATGGATTAGCAGGATTAAGTGTATATATATATATATATATATATATATATATATATATATATATATATATATATATATATATATATATATATATATATATATTAGCCAGTTTAATCATAATATACATTGTTTAATAACTATAAATTTAAAATTTTGTGCAATTTTACTACTACAAAATTAATGTATTGAACGATTACCAGCATTTTTTAAATAAAATCGGCAATTACGTGTAAACATTGTAAGTTACAGCAGTGCACGAAACACCATCATGAAAGCAATCAATCAAAACTACTTGCGTAAAATAAATTAAATATATAGTGTTATTTATCATAAAATGCTTGATTGTTACATGTATCACTCCTTATCACTCAGGGCTCGACATTTAAGGTAGTCCGACTGTCCGGGACAACCAAATTGTTAGTCCGGACAAGTAAATAAAGATTTTGCTAGTCCGACGGGACAAGTGGTCATTATAATTGTATAACTTAGAAAAATGCATTTAAAGCCATTATTTCTGTGGAGATATCACTCAATTTTTCCGAACATATTTTGTATACGTTTAATCATCAAAGCCCGAGATATTCCGATAGTTCCATGTGATACATGTACTACACTGTACTGTTCACAAGGGAAGCAACCCTTAATATTTTTTTATTTGCCAAGATAACAAGAATATTCTCCCTTGTAAAGAATATGCATTTTACGACACCGGTACACACCGATCTTACAGACAATTAACGTAGTGACGTCCTCTCTATGTATAGAATGATTTATTATTTTTTTAAATATCAGTCAAGTACTGTACATATACATCACTTTCAACATTTTTTGTTTGATGTTGGCAACACACAAGTTTTGTCAGGTATTATGGCTTTGTATAATGTTTAAAAATCAATAATCTTGAGTTTTCCTGTTATTCTAGTCGGTTTTTTTTTGTATTGAAATTGCCTACGATTATGTTTACATGTATTTTGAACGATTCAAGTCTTTATGATTTGAGCATTTTGTATTATTTCATTATTTTGCAAAGTACTGACTAGAATAAGATATAATGGTCAGGACAAGTTGATTTTTGGTAAGGACAAGTGAAATTATGGTCTACTTGTCCGACTGGACAAGTGGCTTCAAAAGTAAATGTTGAGCCCTGTCACTTAGTTAAAAAATTCAATATACATGCAAAGACAGTTCAATTTGCACAATATGCAGGGTGTTTTTACCATGTGTATGCTTAAAATAATCAACATCGTCATTCAATGGAAACGAAATGAAAATTCATTCAATGGAAAAGAAAATGATAAAATTTAACAAATGTTATGTATTCCGCTTTTTTAGGGTTTTGTTTTATAATTGGTTAAATGCACCTCTTACACATTCGATCGCTGATGAACAATAACAATATCCACACCACTTATAAATGTGATCAAATAAATATATGTTTCATTATTTTTGAAATATCATTTATAAAAGTCTTACTATAACAAAGATGACGGCTTATTTATTATCCCCGCCAAAATTTTTTTCAGAGGGGATATAGTAATTGGTCCTGTCCGTCCGTCTGTCTGTCCGGCTGAAACTTTGTCCGGAGCATAACTCCAAATCTATTCAATGGATTTACTTTAAACTTAGACTATAAACAGATGGCAACTAGGAGAAGTGCAGTGACCAAGAACCATAACTCTATTTACCTTACTTTTTGAATTATCTCCCTTTTTATATAATTTTAAATTAAATTTTTGTCCGGAGCAAAACTCTAAATCTACTGAAGGGATTTACTTGAAACTTGAAATATAAACAGATGGCAACTAGGAAAAGTGCAGTGACCAAGAACCACAACTCTATCTACCTTAGTTTTTGAATTATCTCCCCTTTTATATGATTTTAAAATAAAGTTTTGTCCGGGGCATAACTCTAAATCTACTGAAGAGATTTACTTGAAACTTAAAATATAAACAGATGGCAACTAGGAGAAGTGCAGTGACCAAGAATCACAACTCTATCTACCTTAGTTTTTTAATTATCTCCCCTTTTATAATTAATAATAGTTTGAAAACGTTAATTTTAAAACATTTAAATTCAATGCATTATATGTGTATAGATCAATGAAACAACTATTCATTTTTTTGTATTGTATTTGACATTTGTCGTGATTCAGTAAATAAATTGAGAATTAAAACGTGTATAATTAACTTTCAACGCGATCATGAGTGTAAAGAAAACGAATTATTTCGAACCTGCCATTTTTAAACGTTGTAGCGAATATGGTATTTAAACAGCATAATAGCCATATGATATCTGTGAAACTCGCTCTTATGCGTGCTTTCTCATTTTGCATATTTAAAAACTTTTCAAACAAAAATTACAGAGCCACATCAGTGAACATACTATGTTTGATAATTCATTCTTTTGTTGGATATTGTTTGCTGTTATAAACACATATTAGATCATATCGCAGAGATTTAGTTAACCTTACCATGTGTTCATGGGCGAACTCACGTATTCAAGAGCTCTTACGACTATGTGCTCATACCTACTTTCGGGAATCATCATGAAATAATTGCCGTTCTTAACGAACAAACATGCCTAAGCTTATTGAATTAGAGAAAAAAACAATAATCAAAAGAGAAAAATTATATGTTCATGCACATGGGCATGTGAAATCACGTCCGTACACATAGCATCATTAACTTAGGAAAGGAAACAACGAAATATAAAGTTTGGTATGATATACATGTGAAATTAAAGAGCATGGTGTAATTAAAGAGCATGTCAAGTTTTGAATTTATATGCTGAAACGTAATGTTATAACCCACAAACGTTTTACTGTAACAGAACGTTTTTTAAAAATAAGTGGAACAGAAAATACACGTCGATTATCTTTTTAAAGATATTTCTTGTTATATTTCATCGAGAATGTAACCCACCTCCTAGTTTCGCTGAATGGATCAAGTTCCCCACGGGTACTACTTCCACGTACTCCCATTTTTTTCGTACCGTATATTTTTCGTACCCAATTTTTTTCGTACCCAAATTTTTGCTTGTACCCAATTGTTTTTGTACCCAATTTTATTTCCTACCCACTTTTTTTTTCTTAACCAAATCCATTTTCGTACCCATTTTTTGCATCATTTTGTACCCTAAATTTTCGTACCCATTTTTTTCCTACCCAAAATGTTCGTACCCACACACACAATTGTGGTAATGTAGATAAACTTAAATAGATGCCTTTATATCAATCCTCTTCATGAGCATCGTCACACAAGTACTGTCAGTATTTTAATTATTTTGATTATATATGTACTGTGTTGTGTGTTATTTGAATGTTTAAATAAAAAAATATGGATGATATAACATGATGCATTCTAATATTTGCATTCAAATTGTAACTATAGAGCTAAGTGTATGCAGTTTAGACTGTGATTTAAGAATTGCTACAAAATGGCTAGTTTTTTAGTGGCGATAACATTTAAACTATTCAACAATAGTTAGCGAAAGAAAATTAGAAACCTGCTAAACACCTGTATTTATAAAATATTTTAATTGCGAAACAAGTATGTTGTTATGCTGTTACACATAATTATACATTGATAATAAATAAGAAAACAATTAGCGGTGTTAACGTTTCCCAACAGTAAAAATCATTCTTCTGATGAAGTCAGTGGTATACAGACGAAAGCTCCAGTTATGGCTTTCAATACGTAGTGTGTGTTATTTGACAGTCTAAAACTTATTGGATTAAAAAAAATCCTGTCAAATTTGTCAATCAAAATTGATTTGACACATCACATGATTTTGATTATGTTAAATCAGTGTACTGTATGCTAGATGCAACTGCTTTAGCAAGCTGTCAAGTTGAATTGAGACATTTGTTGAAACAAACTGTTTCCTGGGTAGGACCAGTACTTAGTGTCTATATGACGTACCATGACGTCGAAAGTCTACAAGACCTACTAGGTAGAACGAGAAACGTACTTCGACGTACAATTTTCACCGACCCTTGAGTGTTAGCCAATCAGAAGACACCTTACATCTTTTGCTTTTAGAGATATTTTACATTGAACATTATTATTATTATTATTTATACCAAATTATGCGACTATCGACCGCTTAATCATAGATATTGTGCGTATTTATTAAACATTATTATTATTATAATTTATACCAAATTATGCGACTATCGACCGCTAACTCATAGATATTGTGCGTATTTATTGACCCGGCATGGCGGAATTAACCTCTTACTTATGCAAGTTATGGTTATCACAAAATACGACCAACGGGGAGGTTATACATTATTTATCCTGTTAATGTTAGGTAACTGTTTGGTTACCGTTGGGAATTTCCTACACAGTAATGCGCTGGACGGTCGTGATACTCCGACCCGCATGATCAATAAAAACTCACAACATGCTGAATAATTTTAATTTTAAAAAGGTAACAATTGAATCTTCTTCAAATTTGTATATACCGGTAATCTATTCCAATGCATTAAATACTTGAAACTTCTAGGCGTTTTTTTTTTGTCATTCTGATATTTTTATTCATTTTGTCCTCAATTAAAAAAGAGATTTTAAACATTTATTATGAATAAATCTGAAGGTAAAGCGGCTCAAGTGTTTTGATTGGCTGTTCAGAAAATGTGTATGTCGAAGTACAAGCATGTATGTCGAAGTACAAGTACAAATATATACTTCGAAGTGTATTTTATATTTGTATGTCGACGTACAATTATTGTACTTCGACGTACATTTCTCTTTTTACCTTGTAGGTCTTCTTGACTTTCAACCCAAATGGTACGCCATAGTATGTCTTTAGGGTTATCTAAAGAATGTTCCCACTTAAGGGATCAATACAGATACCTCCCAGTGACTAAGCCAGTTAGCAGACACCCCATCCACTATACACAGCCACCGAACCAGCTTTAAATTCATGTGGCTAGAAAACAAACAAAAAATAAGATGCTAGATCTTTAAGCTTGGAACATGTAACTCGTTTTAAGATTGATTTTTTTGGATGCATTAATTAATTATTGCAACAATTATATTATTTAGAACACAATCGTGTCGATATATTTATTAAAAATACATGGTTATCAAAAAACCTTAAAAAGCTTATGCCCGTAAATTAGGTAGCACCTATAATCATAATTATTTTATATATAATCGGCGCATTTTTACATTTTGAGATAATTGGTTTGCTTGAATGCATCCTAATATAATGTAATATGTACCGATGTTTAGGCGTACTGTGATTTGTTGATGATTGTCTTTAATGAGGTGACTTGTTTTCAAATGATGAGATGTATTGTTGATTCATTTTAACGATTGAATGTATAGGTGATTGAAAAAGATGGTGTTCATAATTGACGCTACCAAGTGATAATGTGTATTGTCGATGATTAAATCTCCACCGCTTTATAAAATGTTGGATTGATTGCCAGTGTATTTTAACTTAAACAATTGTTTGTTAAGGAAAAATTGTACAACTGTATAATAAGAATTGTATACAAATGCATGTCACCCAATTCAATCCTTTTACATCCGAAGAAATTGCCTGAGTATAACATTTTTGATGCTATATACATAATGATAAGCGGATTTTAAATGTAACAAGTATTTAGTCCCCAGCTAACAAAAAACGTACGGCGCGGAGGAATAAAGTTATGCAAAAAAGATAATGACGATACGTCAACTTTACTGGTTAAAAATGTTAAAGAAATAATGGAATCGAACCGTTTATTATATGCTGAAAAAGAAATGCTAGTTTGCGAAATAGTAGAAAACACATTTTACAAAAATGAATAGTGTTTGATTTTTATATTTAAAAAGATATCGACATCCTTCATTGTTAATTACACAATATAAACGTCAACTTCACAAACAGCAGACAAATTGTATATGAGCGTAATGTTTTTGAGACGCTTTCACACGTAATATGAGTCAAGTCAATAATAAAATGACATCGAAAGCTTCCGGTAGTTGTTTTTATACTGGAATTGTTTAAACGTGCATTATTCCGGATCATGTTATATCTTAATCAATGTTTGCACGTTAACAGTCGTGCGTAAGAACGGATCATGTTAGAATCCAAATAAGTTAATTGCTTCGCATCTGAATGTTGAAGAATTTGTATTTTGGCAAATCACGAATAAATAGAATACCATTCCAAACATATCCATGTTTAAAAAAGCCATTTGAAATAATAATCAACGTATCGATTTATAATATTTGCTGGATTTAATTTTTAATTCTAACACGGCATGCGACTTGTTTTCTATAGACAAAGAAGGAAATCAAGTGTGGGTTATTCTGCAATAAATTATGGGTGGTGCTTAATGTTTCGAAAATAGTTCCGAATAAATAAAGAAAATATTGCAGTAAAATGCACGTGCTTAAAACCAGCTCTAAAAGAAATTTAATAAATGTAGCATGTATATAAATGTAATAAAATAAAAAAATTGTATATTTGGTGATAAGTTGCATAACCACGCCTACAAAGAATGTTATTTGTAAGGAAACATAATAAAAAAAACATGCATAGCATGTCAGCTTTTAAGAAGCATCAATAAATGTGACGTCATTTGGTTTCTACGAGTGTTGTTTTGAATGAAAGTGACGTCAAAATATTTATGAATAAAAACGACGTCATATGTTTGTACAATTCAATGGTGTAACAAAATAGTGAACTTTGTACTAAGAAGGGCGGCGTATTAAAAAATATAGTGCATGTCCGTAAGCTTGAACCAAAGCAATCAGAATCGTGTTAGAATCGAAAAAATATTTTTCTATGATGGTTTGTTGTCGAATACCCCACAGTAAGGAGTATAGATGCGTTTCATCAAATCACTCGTGCTTCGCACTCGTGATTTAATTCCTACGCATCTATACTCCTTACTGTGGGTTATTCGACAACAAACCATGATTAAAAAAATATTATATCTTAAAAAAACATTTGTATTTGTATGATGCTTCGAATCAATACCAAATGTATTGTTTCCTTAAACACATCAACGATAGTTGTGATCGTTATCTGAATGATACATGTCGGATGAAAACACTCGTATCAGTACTTTGGCTTACTTGGTAAACCCAAAATGGTCACGTAAAAGGTGTCATAAAGTGTTGTGACGTCATCTGCTAGGCTGAAACAAAGTAAACAAGCACTTTAACTACATGGGGATTCGGATACTTTTCGATACTGCAGTTTAAACGTGATTTTAAAATAAAATTCAATTTAAGCTGCGGAATCCAGATAGTGCCATCCACAAATATCGCCCTACTTCCATCAAGGGCGACACACGGCACACGAAGCGATACACGATATTTTGCGCGACAGTCGCGCGCTTCGCACGATATTTTGCGCGACAGTCGCGGCGAGTGGGGATCGAACCAAAGACCTCCTGATCGCTATGCGGACATCATATCAAATACACCACTGCGATATAACTTAGTATAAATTTGTTTAGATCTTATATTTTTAGATTAAGGGTTTCATCTCATAGATTATAAATCGATTCTGACAGATTGTATTAACCTGAAGCTTTATCTTTTCTAGATAGAAAATGTCAATATTGCAATGTTCTTGAGGATAAACAACATTTTCTATTAGAACGTTACTTATACGATGATATTATGAAATTAATAATAATACATAATATACATATTATTTTGATTAATTGTATATAATTCATTACTCAAACCTGACTTTTCGCTCTCTTGCAGATTAGTCTTTGTTGTTTTTTATGTAATCGTTATAGAAGTGTTAAATAGATTTTTTAAGCTGTCATCAAAATGTCTTTGACCTTTCCATGAATTGATACTTTATAAAACAATTTATGAAAGTCAATACTGATCACATGACATGCCTTTATATATGTTAATATGTTTTAATCATGGACTGTAAGTCTATTGTATATATTGAATAAACCATAACTAACGACCACTGTTCTTGACAATGAACCATGATTAAGTGTAAGCTGTTTGTGGAACAATTACATACTAACCTCACGTTTAGGGTATAACTCGAGTAGCCGTTGGATCTAAGGACAGACTCAGTACACTTTATTCTGTGTCCTTCTCTATAAAAATCACCATTGGGATTCTGAGACAGCAAGCTGTAAACAGAAAATGTTACAACTATATTCATGAAAAATAAAACATACCAATTATAAGTTATAATGTATAGCCACCGTTCAAAATTTTTCCAAGAAATACAACTGTAAGAAAAGATATATCATGGAAAAGCAGTTTTCTGTAATGTCACACAATCAATAGTTATGATTCCACTGTGATTATATTATACTGTAATTACAAATTATATATCTCATTCCAACCACGCGCGTTCGACCATAATATACTACGATTTTTCGTTACTTCCACTTTTTGTTCCGCATTATCGACCTCTCGGTCGGAATGGCGTGGGCGCGAATATACGATAGGAAGGAGCGAGCTGAATATATCAGAACACGAGATGGTGAGTTGAGAACGCGAGATCGCGATAATATAATGATTCCGCACGGTAATCTCTTGTATACGTATCGTGTTTTCGCGTAATACTTGTGCATTACGAGGTCTAAACAACGAAACACTATGTTAAATCGCGTTATTAATATTACGATACTGTAATGTGCTAATTTAATAGAACTTAAGCATCGTAATATTCCAACCTAACATCGTTATTTCGCTCCATCTTTCTTTAAATAAAATGGGCGAGAACGCGATATTACGACGCGGAATGAACATATTTCGATAAAAAATTGCAAATTAACGATGCGAGATCACGATCATAATATCCCGATCTGGAAACGTGATTACATGATCTCGTCTGAGCATGACTCGAATACGCGAGATTATGATATAAACTTTGAAATCCCGCCTTCTGGTTACACATGCGAATACATGTCATATTATAATTTTATTGACTTTCAATATAAAACCTGTATATTTTCATGACGCACTAAAAACGACTACATGCCAAATGTGTAAATAATGCAAAATAATTTAAGTTTTATTATAATAGTTTTTTGGATTCCACTATAATAATTATATATTTATAATTATTATTGATTCGTATTGGATATGGGAACTTTTGTACAACGCGTAGACTACAATCAAATTTATACATATACGTAGCACATGACAACTGTATTAATACGGTTTGTTTTATGAAACAAAATAACTAAACGGATTCGAATTAAATCGCTTTATTGTGAGGAACAACCGATTTTGTTTAAGCGTGTATTAAGGATGGATTTCAAAAGATTAGTTTTGTTTATTTATCTACAATCATAAAAGTCAATAAAGCGAGAAATACAATAAAATAATGTAAAATATTTATTGAAGCGTTCAATTTATTGACAATGATTTTATGTATATCTTTAAAAAAAAAAGCATCGATAGTCATAAAAAAAGAACAGAAAAAACAGCTTACTTTCAACACATATCATTTGTTTTTGAACCCCTTCACCACCATTGTGAGTTGTATATGTTTGTTGTCGGTTGAATTGATGACTGTCCTTGTTTTGTATGTTTTGAATAATTTGCGAAAATTAAATCAGGACCGGGATAAATCTATCGAATAATACAGTTTCAAATAGTTCATGCATAATGCAGACACTTTTCCATGCATTATTGTTATAACATGAAACACTGGTAAACATCGTGTTGAACACTTTAATATTAAGGGTTAAATATTGCTATAATTACTTAGTATGTTGACTAAGATACTAATAATAGTTTGCCCGCTGAGCACTACAACACCAATCCGCTCTACCACCGCATTTTCTTGCCGCAATTGGACACGGATTAGAAACATAATTGTGAATAAACACAGACAGCAACATAATGTTGCCCCACTTTTATTACTTATATTTCCAGCCTTCATATATCAAATATTTAGACAATAACACACGGCAAATCTGGGCCGGACCTCTATAATCGGCCCGCTGCCGAAATGACGGCCCGACGGCCAAATGCGGCTGGGCCGATTTTATTACATGTATTTTAAAATTTATTATAATTATTTTATAATTTATATTGGCCCGCTAAATTTGAATAACGGCCTGTTCGCGACGTCATTTTGTTTCAATTTATAGTAACAATATGTAATATAGCTTCATAATTTCATCATGCCATTGATTACGGAATTATTACTTCACAGATCGGTAATTCGTATTCCCAAAGCGAGTTTGCGAGTTTGAGAAACGTATGTAAGACAATTCGATGCGGGATCACGATGCAATTTTGCGATCATGCGATACGAATAACGTGATATTGCCTCCTGTTTGAAATTGTCGACCTTTGAATTCACAACGTCAAGAACGCGAAAAAAAGATGAAAATACACGAAATCTACATTGTTATCACGAATCGTTATAACTCGTTCTCACGACGTGATCTCGTGCTTTCGCATCGTTAATTCGCTCTTCGTATCTTGATCTCGCTTTCTCGCCGTTTGATTCCAGAAGTCGACAGAGCGAAACAATATTTATCTTGAACGGAAAACCATTCTTGATGCTCGTTCCGGTAAAGAAATTAATTTATTCTTGTTAACGGCACTATAACAAAGCCATATATAAATGTCAGCGGCAGGGTATGTTGTTCTATAATATTCGGTTAGCGAACAATTGCGTCAAGATAGGTAACTACTGCACACTTTAATTCGCCCTTGTTGCGTTAACGCCCTTGCCAAAACTGCAATGAGCTATTTATTCCGAATGATGATTTTCGATATCAATGGTTAGCGTTTTTGTTAATGGCCAATTATTTCCGAACGCTTCATAAAGTCCATAGAAAAGACAACCAACAGTTTGTACGTGGACCAAACTAAAATACAGCAGGCATGCCTTGTCTTTAATGAAACTGTTTCAGTGAATGTTTTACATTTTAGACGGGTAATATGTCGGTCGATTTACACGATATAGCACATTTATTGCTTGGTGAAAGATATTGTGAGGTGTAATAAATGGCAAATAACGCTCAACATTATAACACTTCGATGGTAGAAACACTTTCTTGCTATATATGAACTGGTATTTCTGTCGTCTTCATTTACGTTTGTACGAATACGATGCTAATTCACGATTGAAGTTTTAAATGGTGTGTGCAACTGTTCCCCTTTGTCAATTGGCACATAGTCAAGTGATTATCTATTAGTTTTACCTGTACACTTAAGTCCCCTCGACTTTGGACACTGACAAACTAGTAAAAGAATTGAAGCATGGTTCCGATGTTGTTAAATCAACACTAGGGGATCGGAGTGAAGGGGGATATCCCACTGCCCATGTCATTGCTCCTTCCACCCGAAAGTCCAAAACTAAAAAAAAATTAAATGAATTGATAACAAAAAATAAATATGATTTAAAAAATTATCATAATACAACAACACCATGTTTTATTAACGGAACAACACCTTTTTATTAACGGAATTGTGATAATAAAGTGTACACATTCTTGGATATAAACAAGCGACAATGACATTTATTGACTGGTTATTATTTATCAAATTACGTAAACATATTAACCGTAATAGTTCAACTTTTAAGCGAAAACAGGAAGGTAACATTTAAGGGTGTATATATTCAACATAAGCATTTTGATTAACTTTGCAAACGGACCACGTTTAAATGCCGTTCTGGGTATTTTACATAAAAGCCTCAGAATATGGTGATGTATATGTCAATTCATTTATATAGAAACTATAAATATGTATAACAACACCAAGGAATATCGGATTTTCATACGATCCTACTTTTATTTAAAGAATGTGTTAAATATCGATCAGCTGCTGTACTCGTACTCATGATGTGTATATATATATATATATATATATATATATATATATATATATATATATATATATATATATATATATATATATAAATATATATATATATATATATATATATATATATATATATATATATATATATATATATATATATATATATATATATATATATATATATATATGGAGAAAGATATGCGTGAACAACCAGATACACAGACATACAAACAGACAGACAGACAAACAGACAGACATATTCCTATTGGAGACTTCGGCGTGTGCGCCTAGCTACGGTGAAGGATGAAGCAGACATACTGTGAAATCCCCATCCCTAGAAAAAAGATGGTTCATTCACAGTTATATACTCCATACTTTTATCGCAACACATCTTCCAATGTTGGAACAGTTTACATACATAGAAGGGACAGTTACATGAACATTTATGTATGTATATATATATAGGGGGATATCCCACTCCCCGTGTCATTGCTACTTCCACCCGAATGTCCAAAACTAAAAGTACAAACTAATTGGGAACATTTTGATTGTTGTATCGTTCATTTAAGCACGTTTTTTTATTTTATTAACGGAACACGTATATATACTACCTTTATGTGGGTATATTACAGAATACCCTGATAATAATAATTTCAGGTTACTTTATATTCGTTTATATTCGTTTATTTGTATAGAGAAGAAATGCATAAATACTGTGTATTACTGACATGGACCATAAATTAAAAGTTAGTGCTAATTTCAGGTCACTAAACACTGAATTATTTCGCAAAACAATGTTAAACCGAAGTGTTCATTCGAAATAATATTAAACAAAATATCAAAATAACATATTAACACATCGGGAAGATCCTAAGTACCATGGGACAGTATGTTTTTATAAAAGAGACGGGGACTAAACTTGATTTATATATGACACTCGATATGTCAGCAGATATCAACAATAATGTAATTGTCTGCTTGCGGTGCCGATACGTGATTGTTTAAATAATTTATGTTAATCAAAAGGAGTAATCATTGTATTATTTGAGAATATGGTCAATTGTTTCTTATTGTGATTGTCGAGCTATTTTACCTATAATTGACATAACAGAGTATCCACATATATTTTCAATAATGTAAAGAAAATCTTACCTAGCATTAATAAACATGGCAACAAAAGATGACAGTCCATTGTACGTGATTTCAAACTGAAATGAAAATTAAATTAAATACACTAGCCTATCTGTTAAGCATGGAGATTAAAATATAAAAATACAATTAAAAAATCACCATTGATCTAACGTTTGCTAATATGGGGAACGTGCAGACTAAAATTATTTTTATAGTGCAAAAACAACAATACCGATTTATGATCACATTTTTACACACGTCTTTCAAAGTATCACGTAATTACGTATCGTTCGTGGATAACACACAGTAACAACCAAAGTTCATTTCTGTTTTAATCGAGATTTATTTCTGTTAAATAATTTCTAACACAACGCTTCTAATGTTCATGCAGTACAATTTTACAGCGCGGCGGCCAACATGGCCTCCCCGTCAAGAAAACGTGACAACTCTCACCGCAGACTTTCAAATCTAACAGCAGAATCATTCTTAAAACAACCTCATAGCATTTTATTCTGAGGAAAATAAACATAAAGTTTAGATTTGTCTTATCCCATTCTTGATTGGTTGACTGCACTCTTCCCCCGATTTACTTAACCCACCCCTTCGAATAACCCTTGTTGATTGGATGGATCGCTCATGCATCTACATGTCACATCAGAAGAGCGCAAAACACAGTTATCACGTTTGACCAATATGTTCTTGATGAACATGTGCAGATAATAACCTTTGGGAACATGAGACCTCATTTCATTAAGCATACTCGATCATATAACCAGATGTTCTCTATAAACAAACCACATTGGTAATATGAAACCTAACACTTCCATAATCAATTATGTAAACCCGATACACATTCAATCCGAACTTGTATCCGTTATGTACCTTGGGAAATTGGAATTACACTTTTATAACCAATTATTTAAATTTCATTATATATCATATCTGAATTGGGACTTGTTATGTCTGTTATGTATTTGTTTGAAGTAATGTTGACCTACGAGCCAAATTGTTAATCAAGAACTAAGACAAATCAACAGATGTTCCTGATAATTGAACTACATTGGAGAAATGAAACCATACTTCCATAATCAATTTTTCAAACTTCATTACATATCCCATCCGAAGATTCTATTTTAACTATATATATATATATATATATATATATATAGGTATGTGTGTTACTAATAATATTCATTACATTATATTATGATGAAGGATGTATTTCTAGAATATTTTCTTTATAGAACTCTTCTTATAATTCTTTGTAATTTAAAGAATGGTTCCCCTAAAAAAGAACAAAATAACGTTCTGAATGAAAAATGTGTTTATAAATAATACTTGTTTGCACAGAAAATATACGTTCATTGACCTCATGACTCTTCAAACGAAAAGAACATAAAAGTAAAATACATGTACTTGCTTACAGGTAAAGCGGTGATCCGTTTGTCAACGGTGACAAGTCATTTACATGTGGCTCAGATATTTAAAATTGGTACTTTTGATATGTATGATTTAACGCTATCGTCGCAGTTCAAGCAAGCGGAAATATTGTGACACTTTGACAGGGAGCAGTGCCTAATTAGCCGACAACAATGTTAGGGTAGCAAAGCATTTCAATACAAATGAAACTCCATGGTTAATTAAGCAAAAACCCGGTTGTTAAACAAATATAAACCCTCAGTCTATAATTTTTTAAGTTGTTTAAGCTGCTTCATAATAGTCTATCTGATTGCTAGCTGAGTTTTAATTAATGTAGTTGAACATATAAATAAACAAACAAACTTATTGATAAAACGATTTTGCTCTGTGTCTGTAAGGTATTTTGGATAAAATAAGTATATCCTTAGTTTAGAAGAATAATTAATGATACACATTCTAATGTTTAAACTGTTAGATTTGTTCAACCAGATTTCAAGATACTAGGGTTCCGATTCTTTAAAATAAGCTACCGCTACTTGCTTTCATTTGCACGTGGTCATTTTAGGAATACGTTTAAATAAAACATAAAGGAATACAATAACAGAAGCAAAATATATTTACTTCTGAACTATATCATCTAAAAAGCAGCGTTAAAAAATCCACTGAACGCACCGATTTAATGTCGAATAATTTCAATACCGACTTACTGCACGTTTTTTTTTTTTAAATTGCAATAAAACAGTCTTTTAATGCATTGACTTGTCTTAAAATCGATCGTTCTCTCCTGTTTAAAGAATCGGTGAGTCGGAAACAACATGTGGATATGCATCTATATTCCGTCACTCAAATAGCGCACTATTATGTAAATATTTGAACGCTGTGACAGTTTATAATCTTGATGTTAAAGCTGTTGCATTATTTAAAATATTCAAACCATAAATAACACTAATCTGTACAATGTTTAATATGTTTAAGAATATTTTTACGTTTCTTGCTCTGCATTTTGTAATATAGTTAAGTACGGAATGCAATCAAGTGTTGCCGCCTTGCTACGCACAAGTTGCGTATTAGGGTTCGAACGACAAACAATCGAAACAATCGAAGTTTATGTTTGATTCAAAGATAAGGGTATCCAAAATAAAAGCAATTAATAAATGCGATTAAATATATAATCATAATAATATTAGTTTGTATTCAAATGAAATTACATATTAATAATGCCCAGCGTTATATGGTGTAGTGAATATTACTAACGATAAGTTATTTTAATAAATAACTAATAAACACAACAGTAACCCTCAGGTTTCTTTATAATTAAACAAACAATTTACAGAGGAAATAAATGAAAGATTTAATAACTTACCTGCAGGATTGTAAAATATCCTACACAAATAATATGTTTCATCCAAAATGTAATATCCGTGGTTTACAAACAGACGATGTAAAGATGCTCGCTTGGTTATTAGTTTCACTCGTCTGTTTTAAATTTGCACACAAAGTATTCTAGATCTTTCAGTCCACTGCAATTACTTCCTGATATTTGATAATGTGTAAGAATCTCACAATAAACAAGACAAAACTGTTTTTTCCTGGTTTAGTGAATTTAAAACCGAAAATACTAGATACCAACTTACGCTAATTGTTTGGGTACCTTGTGTAACTAAATATCAGATGGTGTTTCATTTAAACTGCTTCGTAAGACATGGTCAGACAAATAAATGAGCGCAAAACGTATTTTTTTCTATCTCAAGATTGTAATACTCACCAAATGAAGTCAAATGATCACCGAAAAGTATACTAAAAATACAATTTATATAAGTCTAAATGACTATTTGGTGATATCCCTTCTAAAATCCCTTTTTGGATAGCTGCTATTTAAGGTACGATTTGTGCACCTTATTTAAACGTAGGATGGTTTTTCAATAAGTGTGGCAATAAACGTTTAGTGATCGATGTATCTTAAAATATCATATTTAAGGCATTAAAGGCAACTCTTGTAATCTTCCAATAATATATGAATACCAAAGAAAACTATTAACGCGTGAAGAGATTAAACCCGTGTAAATAGACGTGTGTGAAGTTAGCCTATTTAGCCTATTTAGCCTATTTAGTACATAGGTTGAAACAAACATCCTATTTAGCCTATTTAGCCAATTTAACAGCCTCTTCAGCCTTTTTAGCCTATTTTAGCCTATTTAGCCTATTTAGTACATAGGTTGAAACATACATCCTATTTAGCATATTTAGCCTATTTAACAGCATTTTCAGCCTATTTAGCCGATTTTAGCCCATTTAGCCTATTTAACAGCATTTTCAGCCTATTTAGCCTATTTAGTATATAGGTTGAAGCATACTTCCTATTTAGCCTTTTTAGCCTATTTAACAGCCTTTTCAGCTTATTTAGCCTATTTAGCCTATTTAGTACATAGGTTGAAACATACATCCTATTTAGCCTATTTAGCCTATTTAACAGCATTTTCAGCCTATTTAGCCTATCAAGTACATAGTTAAAAGCATTTTCAGCCTATTTAGCCTATTTAACAGCATTGTAATTATATTTAGCCTATTAAGTACATACGTTGAAACATACATCCATTTTAGCCTATTAAGCATATTAAACAGCCTATTTAGAAAGTTAAGTACATAGGTTGAAACATACATTGTATTTAGCCTATTTTGCCTATTTAACAGCCTTTTCAGCCTATTTAGCACATGCCTATTTAGCCTATTTAAGTCCTTTTAAGCCTATTAAGCATATTTAGAACATAATATTGAAAAAAAACATCCTATTTAGCCTATTTAATAGCCTCTTCAGCCTTTTTAGCCTATTTTAGCCTATTTAGCCTATTTAGTAAATAGGTTGAAACATACATCCTATTTAGCCTCTTTTACAGCATTTTCAGCCTATTTAGCCTATTTAGTACATTAGTTGAAACATACATCCTATTAAGCCTATTTAGTCAATTTAACAGCCTCTTCAGCCTTTTTAGCCTATTTAGTTAAAAGGTTGAAACATATATCCTAATTAGCCAATTTAGCCTATTTAACAGCATTTTCAGCCTATTTAGCCTATTTAGTACATTAGTTGAAACATACATCCTATTTAGCCTATTTAGCATATTTAACAGCCAATTTAGAAAGTAAAGTACATATGTTGAAATATACATTGTATTTAGCCTATTTAGCCTATATAACAGCCTTTTCAGCCTATTTAGCACGTGGCTTTTTAGCCTATTTAACATCCCTTTCAGCCTATTTAGCCTATTTAGTACATAGGTTGAACAATACATCATATTTAGCCTATTTAGCAGCATTGTCAGCATATTTAGCCTATTTAGTACATAGGTTGAAACATACATCCTATTTAGCCTTTTTAGTCAATTTAACAGCCTCTTCAGCCTTTTTAGCGTATTTTAGCGTATTTAGCCTATTGAGTAAATAGGTTGAACATACATCCTTTTAGCATATTTAGCCTATTTAATAGCATTTTCAGCCTATTTAGCCTATTTAGTACATTGGTTGAAACATACATCCTATTTAGCCTATTTAACAGCCTTTTCAGTCTATTTCGCTTATTTAGTAAATAGGTTGAAAAATACATCCTATTTAGCCTATTTAACAGCATTTTTAGCCTATTTTGTACACAGGTTGAAACATACATCCTATTTAGCTTATTTTAGCCAATTTAACAGCATTTTCAGCCTATTTAGGCCCTTTAGCCAATTTAACAGCCTTTTCTGCCTATTTGAGTACATAGGTTGTAACATACATCCTATTTAGCCTACTTAGTCTATTTAAAAGCATTTTCAGCCTATTTAGCCGATTTAGTACATAGGTTAAAAAATACGTTCTATTGAGCCTATTTAACAGTCCTTTCAGCTATAAGTACATAGTTTAGCCTATTTAGCCTATTTAACTGCCTTTTCAGTCTATTTAGCCTATTTATTACATAGGTTGAAATATACCGCCTATTTAGCATATTTAACAGCCATTTCAGCCTATTTAGCCTATTAAGTACATAGTTTGAAACATACATTCTATTTAGTCTATTTAGCCTATTTAACAGCATTTTCAGCCTATTTAGCATGTTAAGTACATAGGTTGAAAAATACATCCTATTAATCCTATTTAACAGCCTTTTCAGCCTTTTTAGTCTATTTAGTACATAGGTTGAAACAATCAACATCCTATTGAGTCTATTTAACAGCCTTTTCAACCTATTTAGCTTATTTAGAACATAGGTTGAAAAATACATCCTATTTAGCAAATACAAAATTTTCAACATATAAGCCTATTTAGCCTATGCAGTACATAAGACTTAATATACATCCTATTTAGCCTTTTTAACAGCCTGTTCAGCCTATTTAGTCTTAGTACATAGGTTCAAACATACATCATATTTAGCCTATTTGGCTTAGTTCACAGCTTTTTCAGCCTAATTAGCCAAATTTGAAAGTTTAGAACGAAGGTTAAAAATTACATCCTATTTAGCATATTAAACAGCTTATTTAGCATATTTGGCAAGTTTAGTTCATAGGTAGAAATATACATCCTGTTTAGCCTATTAAGCTCATAGGTTTAAACATACATCCTATTTAGCAAATTTAAAAGCCTTTTCAGCCTATTTAGTACATATATTGAACATAATATCCTATTTAGCCTATTGAACAGCCTTTTCAACCTCTTTAGTACATAGGTTGAAACATACTCAGTACATCCTATTTAGCCAATTAAACCGCCTTTTCAGCCTATAAGCCTATTTAGCCTTTTTAGTACAAAGCTTGAAACCTACATTCTATTAAGCCTATTAATTAGCCTTTTCAGCATATTTAGCCTATTTTAGTACAAAGGTTCAAACATACATCCTAGTTAGCCTATTAGCTTATTTAACAGCCTTTTAATCCTATTTAGAAAGTTTAGTACAAAGGTTTTCAAAAATACATCCTATTCAGCCTAGCCTTTTTAGCCTATTTACAAGTTTAGTACATGCGTAGACATATACATCATGTTTAGCCTATAAAACATCATATTTAGCCTATTTAGTCTTTTTAACAGTTTTTTCAGCCTATTCAAAAAGTTTAGAACAAAGATAAAAATACATCCTATTTAGCCTATTTAACAGCCTTTCAGCCTTGTTAGAAAGTTTAGTACAAAGGTTAAAAATACATCTTATTTATTATTTAACTGCTTATTTAGCTTATTTAGCAAGTTAAGTACAAACATACACATAAACATCCTTTTTAGCCTATTTAGCTAGCCTATTCAACATCCTATTCAGCCTTTTAGTCTATTTAACAGCCTTTTCAGCCTATTTCGAAAGTTTAGAACAAAGGTTTAAACATACATCCTTTTTAGCCTATTTAATAGCCTTTTCAGCCTATTTAGCCTATCTAGAAAGTAAGTACAAAGGTAAAAAAATACATCCTATTTAGCCTTTGTAGCAATTTTAGTAAATACGAAGACACATACATCCTATTTAACAGCCTATTAGCAAGTTAAGTACATACGTAGACACATACATCCTATGTAGCCTATTTACAGCCTATTTAGCAATTTCAGTAAATACGTAGACACATGCATTCCTTTTTGACAGCCTTTTAGCAAGATTAGTACATACGTAGACACATACATCGTATAAAGCCTATTTAGCCTTTTAACAGCATGTTTAGCAAATAAAGTACATATGTAGACACATTCATCCTATTTAGCCTATTAACAGCCTTTTCAGCCTATTTAGAAAGTTGAGTACAAAGATTAAAAATACATACTTTTTTAGCCTATTTAACAGTCTATTTAGGCAAGTTAAGTACATACGTAGATATACATCCTTTTTGCCATTTATCCTATTTAACATCATATTTAAACCCATTTAGGACTATTTAACAGCCTTTTCGGCCCATTTAGAAAGTTAAGTACAAAGGTTAAACATACATCATATTTAGCCTATTTAACAGCCTATTTAGCCTATTTAGCAGTTTAGTACATAGGTAGACATAAAACATCCTATTTAGCCAATTTTACAGCCTATTTAGAAATTATTAGACACATAAATCCTTATTAACTCTTACATCCTACTTAGCATATTCAGCCTATTTAACAGCCATTCAGAAAGCTTAGTACATATGTAGACGCATACATCCAATTAGCCCATTTAACCAGGTTATGAGGCCTTTTAGCAAGTTTAGTACATACGTAGACATAATTATCTTTTTTAGCCTATTTTAACAGCCTATTTAGCCTTTTCAGCAGTAAAGTACATACGTAGGCACGCATCCTTTTTAGCCTATTTAACAGCCTTTTTATCATATTTAGCAAAGTTAGTACATAAGTTGACACATAAATCCTATTTTGCCTATTTAGCAAGTTTAGAACATACATGAATTTAGACTCATACATCCTAATTAGAATATTTAGCCTATTTAACAGCCAATTTAGCAAGCTTAGTACATACGTAGACGCACACATTCAATTTAGCCCATTTAACAGGATATTTAGCGTATTTAGCCAGTTTCATACATCGTAGACACATACATACATCAAAAAAAAATTTATTTTTTTTTAATAGCGTTATTTAGCCTTATTTAGCAGGTTTTGTACATATATAGACACATTCTTCATATTTAGCATATTTTGCCTATTGAACAGCCCTATTTTAGCTTCTTAACAATTTATACATATGTTAAAACTATATCATATTGAGTCTATTTAGCTTATTTAAACAGTCTTCTCATGCTTATTATCCTTTTTATTAAGTTAGTACATAGTTTCATACATGCATCCCATTTAGGCTATGTATTATCCTTTTTTAGCCGTTTAGAAGCCTACTAGTATTTAGCAAGTTAGAGTACAATGGTTAATGCAGGCATCATATTAAGTTAATTAAATTACCTTTTCAATCTTTTTAGACTATAGCA
>NC_068363.1:40540098-40565098 GCF_020536995.1 Dreissena polymorpha
ATCCGAAAACGGGGTGCATCTTTTTGAACAAGCCATAACTTCATCAAGTTTGGCAGCGATTTTCACATCTCGGTCTTATTCAACGCAGAAAGAAAAGTATCGATGAAAGTAGGACTGAAACCAGATGTGATGGATCCTGATTAGGAACATGTTTTAAGTGAGGGCATTTATATAGGTATGTTAAACAAATGATATAAACTAGTATTTACAATGCAAATTAAATCGTCTTTCTTTGTAAAAAAAAATAAATAAACACTGGTACATTTCGCTAAACAAACAGCGTTTTTCATTTTGAAAAGATTGGTTAACATTTATAGATTGCAAACTAATGTTTTGTACACAGATGCATTAATGAAGTAATAACATAATAAATAATCGTCGCATGTCCTTCATATACAAAGAACCAACATTTTTAAACTACTTTGAAACGTCCGGAACTGAGCACAGCTAAATCACAATATTGTGTCCTTATTTAAATTGCATTCACATTTCATGATATTATTGAATCTTTTTTATGTAAAGTCATTATTGTTGTTATCTCACTTCCAATATAAAAAAGTATATACTTTTTCATGAAAAATGGCGAACGATGCAGGGTTTCACTTCTTATAAGAACTAGGACCAATTTTTCTTTACAGATTAAACACAGTCAATTTATGTCAAAAATAAAAATTTCGCAATATTTTATGTGTTTTTTTAAATCATTGTCGTGTCATTTTGACCTTACTCAAAATAGTAATTATTCAGAAAAGTAGAACAAAGAAAAGAGAGAAAAACATTTTTTTAAATATTCAATAATATCCTATATGTTTATTTAGGTCTAGGCTTGAGCGTTTCGCTGTGAAAGGACCATTGCACGTTTCGAGCGTTTGAATCACTAGTCATGTCCATGCTTTCAAGTGTCTTCATCTTTTTTATGTGTTGTTAGATCTATTCCGTGTCGCATTGCATCAACTAGTTGTAGATATTAGCAGTTTTGACCGAATTCCAAATGTGTTCTGTTTAAACTGTGCCCACTGTTTACCCTTCGATCATTATATCACTAGCTGTTAGCATTGCGTCAGAGACTTACTCCTCGGTATCGGTGCTTGATTATAGCAGTCATATGATGTTATCTCTCTGTATAGATGTTAATACAAGTGGATATGCAGTAAAGACCAAAACTAAACAAGGTTGGCGGGTATACATATACTCTGTATTCCATTTAGTACTTCAAATTGCGCGTTATACACCATATAAATGCTCCGTGATTATATTACAATTCATTGTTATTCATTGTATCAATGCGATTTATTTACCGTTTTGTCAATATAAGTAACAAGAAGCAAATTATTCGAGTTTGTTATTCTCGAAAGTTACTTCTTAAAACAGTTTATTATTACTATGCGGAATTCATTTAAGTTTATGAAAGGATTACAGTGGTCTGTACCCTATCTAAACAAGAAACAAAACACAATCACTGTGCAAATATAATTTTCATTATTGTATTAAAAAATTAAAGATAATTGTAATTAAAATAACGTTCGACTTGTATACTGTTAATTTGGCAACTAATTCCATTATCAGGCGGCGTAAATGTCAAATTTTCCAAATTGATACTACATGTATAAAGTTCATATATACTTAATTTATCTAGATGGTAACATATATTGTGACTAAATATTCAAATGCGTGATAGATTATATTATGAAAAAGCATGACAAATGAAAAACAGGAAGAACTTAAGGTGTGCTATGGTTGTTTTATGGATTTTAAGTTGTACATAGATTTAGGTGTTTGAGTATTTAGTATTTTGCCAAAATAATGCTTTCCAGACATAAACATTAAATAAACAAATAAAGATTTAAGTGTGTTTCATTTATCTAGTGACATTTCTATTGTACGACTCTTGTCCTTTTCGTAAATAAAACTATCTATATTAAGAAAAAAAAACAAATATAACGGCCACCGGAAAACTTGCGAAACCGAAATTTCGCAAACTTAAGTACCCTTTTTCTTGAAGGTTTGCTTATTTGTGATAAAGTATAAGATAAAAGTCTAACTTGTGATTTATAATTGGTTATTTTTGCTTGTTAAATGCGTTTTCTTCACTATGAACTTTATTTGCAAAGTTGGGGTTCCCATGGGATTTTTGTAATTTCCCATGGGATTTTTCATTATCCCATGGGAATTTTGGTTTCTCCCATGGGATTTTTCTCCAGCTTTTTTATGGGAGAAAAAATCCCATGGGATTTTCAAAAACATAAAACACGTTCGTTTGTGCTTAGTTATCGATTTTAAGCATTGTTAAAGCATTTGTGCTTATTTTCGTTCAATTTACTTTGATAGAAAAAAAATCCCATTTTTTTATGGGAAAAAAAAAATCCCATGGGATTTTTTCTGATTTTTAGAGATTTATTCATGTAACCTTCAGAAACACTACCTTTTAACAAATGATGAGCATTTCTCGCGATTTCAACGCGTTATATCGTGTTTTAAAATAATAAAAAAATCCCATGGGATTTTTTTTTCCCATGGGATTTTTTTGTCCCATGGGATTTTTTTTCCCATGGGATTTTTTTTCCAATGGGATTTTTTTCAAGGTATAAGTTTCTAAAAGCTATATAATAATAATAATTATAATAATAATAATAATAATAATAATAATAATAATAATAATAATAATAATAATAATAATAATAATAATAATAATAATCGTGCTCATATGATGTGAATTTGTACTTTTAAGCGACTAACATTTTTATTCGAGCCGATCGTCGAGTCCGAATGGTGAGTATAAGAGCAATTTACCTGTACAAATAAATCTCAATTGTGAAGAGAACGCTACCGTACTATAAAATAATCTTGATAATAAGTCATATCATTTCTCGACAGAAAATGAAAACAGTATCCATATTGATGTCAGCAATGTCCCCTGCTATGATAAATATTGACAAAATGAAAAACTTGACAATAATTCCGTGTCGAATACGCATAAGATTATAGCAATCAAATTCATATAAGCATTGATAAGATAATTTGCGAAAATGGGTCTTATGTCAAATACGGCAAGCGTAGCTCCATTCCATAATGTCCGGTATTAAGTCACGTCAAGTTTGTGGTCGAATTATAGCATAATAATCATTTTCACATTACGCGATTCATATGAGTTTCCCTACATATATTGTGTTTAAAATTTATGTTACACTAATGTGCGATGATGAAAAGGGGATTTCGGTAATTCTACATTCGCCCGCCTAGTACCGAAATCCCCATATTTACGCCTTAAAGGTCAATAGGTCATCGGTATGAATGGTTTTGACTTCACATGAATGTTAAGGTGCAACAAATTTGATATTAATTTTAATTATTAAGCACTCTTGACAGCATTAAGTTGCCTTTCAGTGGGGATTTCGGTAATTCTACACTAGAACTTAAACGCGCGCCGGTACCGAAATCCTGCTGTACAAACCTTCAAGTGTCAACAAAATTATTATAGTGTTTTTTTTTTCAGCAACCAGTGACATGTATTATCTCCCATTCGGTTACTTCTTTTGAAAATAATTAGCGGGGATTTCGGTACTGCTACATTCGTACGCCCAGAGCCGAAATCACCCATGTTACGCCAATCCCCCATATTACGCCTTAAAGGGTCTATATGTCATTATGTTTGGGTTTTGGCTTTGCATTAATGTTGATTTGTACACAATCATATTAGTGTTAATCATTTAAACACTCTTATCAGAATATTTTTTCCATTATTAAATAGTTTATTATGTGAAAAATGTGTAAACGAATGTAAAAAAGGTAAAATGTACATTTAAAACATTGGTTACACAAAAGTATATGTAAATATAACATGACATAGTAATAATAGTCTTCAGAAAGTATTTTCCAAACAATCTGATGAAACAAATGATATCGTACTACCTTATTACAATATGCTATACACTTTTGCAATTTAGTTATCAATGTTTAATCAAAGCATAAATCAGGATAATATGTTGCCTTTTAGCGGGATTTCGGTAATCTTAACAAGCACATAAACCCGCGCCGGTACCGAAATCCCCGCTGTACAAACCTTCAAGTGTAAAAAAATACTGATTTAGGTTTAAATAAAGGGAACAATAGTATTTTTGGCCACAAAAAGCACTTCCGCGTCAACAAAACGATTGAAATTATGTCAGAAACCCAGCTTTTCATTGTATATATTGCAATACACCATCGGCCGCCGAGAGCGGAATACTGCGCTTGGCCGCTAAACAATGTGGATTGCATCAAATTAAATGTCAATTTTCGATTTATTACAAAAATAAACACTGCCTTTTTATAAATATGTCAAGCACGTACACTTAACAAAAAAAATCGATATATCTTTATGTAATGTAGAAAAGTAAAGCGCTTTATATATAACAATGTTTTATAATGTCTCTCTGGTTGAGAAAAAAAAACTAAACAAAACCATGTAGAACATATATGTTTTCATAATTAAAAAAAAATATTTAATGATGCACGTGATGTTTATAATTGATATAAGTTCACGTGTCATTGAACGAGTTAAGGGAGAAATGCGAATAAATTACACATAATTAAAAAATGATACTATACTGTCAGCTTGATTTATAAATTGTGTTCCATCGCGCCAATATATTCATTGTTCCATGAAATTGTGTATAAAAGCAAAACGATTGAAATTATGTCAGAAATCCTGCTTTTCACATGAAATGATCTTTAACACTTTTTTTATTCCAATCAGGTAATTAATAATAATAGGGGAAGTCTATACTGTGTATTAGAAACTTGTTGTGGTGATCCCTATCTTATCCGCTCAATACACATCCACCTGGCTACTGTACAGAAACAATTAGATTTACTTCCAAAATAACTGATTTCATTAATTGCTAACTTGTTGTCTACATTTTAAATTAACAACGATAATGGATCAACATCACCGTTGCACAATTATTAAGTTCACAGTAATCTGTACTTTAAATAGATAGCCTAATTAAAGACGGTGCTAATAAAGAACAAAGCGTGAATGTGGATATTAAGAAATTAGATCTTTTTTGCATGACACTGGCAGTATATCATTTTATCTTATATAAATAAGCCACTTAAGACATGGATAAAATTAAAATAAGACACATTTGCATCTTTCATTTCTTGAAAAAAAATAAGCACGCAGTCACATATAAATAAGATACATTGAAGACACAGAAAAAAATAAATAAGACACATTTGCATCTTTCACTAAATTTCTTAAAAAACATGTGAAACTGAAGAAAAACATTTATTACTGACACATTATTCTAAAAGTCGACTGACAACTTAAGTTCAAAAGAGGATTTACAATTAAATAAGATCCATTTTCGCATGATGCTGGTTGTAGAGCAAGCAATACATTTCTTACTGACACATTATTCTAAAAGTCGACAGCAGGCAACATAAATTCAAAGAGGGAAACCACAATTAAATAAGATCAATTTTCGCATGATACTGGTTGTATAGCAAGTAGTCACATATTAATTACAGCTTGCATTAGTTGCAATAATTTTGTTAAGTGCGCGTGGCTTCTGAACGTTGCGTAAGCGAGAGTGTTGCCATTTTGTTAGTTTTATATTTTGGGTATTAGTATGATTATTGCTGTTTTGAATTTGAAATAAAACGCTTTCTGGCAAATAAGCATCGTCTTAATTTTAATACAAATAATGAACATTTGACATACAAATGTCCAATAACATACCGGCAATAACATTATATATATGTTAATTTCTGTGCATGTTTATACCGGAAATTATAGCCGACATCGGCAGTTAGGGGAAATTTAGTGACACACTTTAACACAATCAAACATGCATGATAGTTCTTTTTTCATATGATATTCCCCTGGTTGCTTACCGGTGTATTGGTACAGTTGATAACCCCGCCGGGACTACAGTAGGGTGCTAATACACACGTGTATCGTGTTCAATACAATCGTCTTTAATTTAATGCAAATAATGAACATTTGGACATACAAAATGTCCATAACATATCGGCATTAACATTATATATATGTTAATTTCTTTGCATGTTTATACCGAGATTATAGCCGACATCGGCAGTTAGGGAAATTTTGTGACACACTTTAACAAAACAAACATGCATGATAGTTCTTTTTTCATATGATATTCCCCTGGTTGCTTACCGGTGTATTGGTGCAGTTGATACCCCGCCGGGACTACAGTAGGGTGCTAATACACACGTGTATCGTGTTCAATACCCGATCCATGCTACAACGTGTAAGAACGGGAATTTTCGGTAATTCTACCTTTTTAAGCTTGCGCACCTCTAATGGGCACATATCCAAATATAATTTAATTAATTATTTTCCTATCAGCATCATTTCACTAAAACTACATGCAAATTTGTAGGTAGCTTTCCATTCTTAAAAAAAATAAACCGATTTTTTCAAAACCACCCTCACGCTCCGGCTTTTGTCCAGTTTATTTCACCCCTGGGGTATATAAAAGTTCCATAATTCATTCAAATTTCCAAATGTGGGGCATGCAGTTGGTGTGTACAGATGCAGTAAAGGTGTTTAAAGTTTAAACAAGATGAAATAAGTATTCTTTTACAGACAATTTATTTTTTACAAATTTTAATCTATGGAATAGCGCCATGAAATGTAAGTGATTTCAGCCAAGTAAAAATTGGGTCGGTTAAAAACAAAGTGTCATAAAATTCAAAATAGTATCATTTAAGTTATATTTTAAATTAAGTTTTTATAGAAACACTATATACAGCAAAAATACCAAAAAATAGACAGATTTACCGTTTACTTTTTGAAATAAAAATAAAATGCAACATGCATCATTCGTATTTTCAGCAGTAAATTAATCATTTAGCCATAAACGTTGTTTTAATTTTAAAATTGAAGGATGTGCATACAATTTCAACATATTTAACAATAAACATAGCTTATGTGCTATATTAAATCAAATTACGTTAGAAAAGAAATAAAACGCGTCGCAAAAAGTATGCGATGTCGGCAGGAATCGAACCTGCGCGGGAAAATCCCAAAAGATTTCAATTTTATCGCCTTACCCACTCGGCCACGACAACTTTACATCTGTGTAACCTTAAATTAGATATATATAAGTAAACAGGTAAAAAGGCTCGCTCGATCTTTGAAGAAATCGCGAAATCGTATTTTTCAGATGATAATTGGATCAAAGTCAATATTTATAGTGAAAATAATGTAATCTAAATGAATAAGTTAAACATATATCAAAATTCGAAGTTTGAAAAAAATAAAATGCATCTCTCGGAAATAAGCGATCATTGAAGATCGCCAATGGCTTATGAAGTGAAAGGACAGTTGAAAGTTTCCATTTGCACTTTAATGATTCTGATAATATGGTGACAAGGCAGTAGTCCTATGCAGTATTGTGTTTGACCGGAGAGTAGCGTGATCTGTGTCGGTGTTGGGCGCTCTGAGGGCGCAATCCGGCTACATAGGTACATAGAAACCTCTTGTGGCTATAGTCCATGGATCGGGTTCGGCAGACAGGGAACATGTAAATTTTTATATGTATGTTTTATATCTTAATTACCTAAACGTATATTATCCTGGTTACTTATTTACTGAGGTATGAGTTAGTCGCAATGATTGTAGATACGTTGTACTATATTTAGTAAGTATTTGGAGGACGAGTGGCACGGGCACGCGCTTTATTATCACTTATGCAAGGAACGCGTTTTGTTTATATACGTATTTTTGATATTCCGATAGGCTTAAGGGAGGTAACTTATTCAAGTAAAACGCGATATTTTTTGCAATGCCTTTTTATAACTCTTGTTTAATTAATTACATACGAATATACAGCTAAATTTAAGATGATTTTTACCAGAAAAAAATTTCGGAGAAAGATATAATGAGATTTAGATATTCCATAGAATGCGAGTCTCCATATATATTTTCTATTGCAGGGGAGGTAATTAAAAAAATTTTAAAGTCTCCGAATTGGTCTTTGTTGTATCTATTTACGTTATTTTCAAGCTTATGGCGATTAAAAAATTAATTATTATTAGTATATGCTCACGTGGATATTGGTACGGATATATCGTGTTCATATAACTGTTACTACAATCCATTTCATTCATCATTCAGGTCGGGCTACACAAATCTCGTGAAGAGGCTAGTAGGACCTTTAAACAAACTCTCATACACACACTCTTCACTCATCGTGGCGCTCTCGCATGTCTGAGGCGATATATAAGATCGATGTCATATATAATACTGTATTCGCTGGTATTTTCGGTTGATATGTTTGATTGCGTAGGACGCAATGAATATAGTGTATTTATATTTAATCGAAGTGAGCTCATTGTTGTTTCTGGCGGTATTCAATTTCTGGTAATAGTTTCGCGATTAAAGACGTCGGTTCTCGGTTAGGTGTGGAATGTTCTTATTTGTTAATGTGCCAAGTGCTTAAAGGCGGTTTATCGCACTTTATTAGTCGGCGTTTCAAGAGAATGGGTAATAAATGCAAATCAGTAGGTGCTTAGAAGACTTAAGTACGGCAAGAACCACAACTCACTCTGCTAGGAACGATTACCACTGCCTGTCTGCAGCAGACGACAAATGATTCTGCTCTAGCAGTGAATGTATATACCAGCTTGTAAACGCCATTGGCCAGTCTAGTGTTTATCATTAAAATATGCACATATTGGCTGCTTTCATGGAAAACGAGGCTTAATGCACGTCAAATAAGATTAGCCTGTGCACAATGATAAGCATATGCAATGCGAACAAGCTAATCAATGATATTTTGATTCAATTTTTCATATTTATACCAAGTGAGTTTTCATTTGACCGCCTTGCGGATACAGATCCATTAGCATGTGCTTGTGTATTATAATAACAATTAATGAGTTAATTTACTACTTACAGTATCGTTATTTTCATCAACATCATCGTTATCAACGTTATCATGATCATCATCATCAACATAATCATCATCTCATCATTATCATCATCATCATCATCATCATCATCATCATCATCATCATCATCATCATCATCATCATCATCATCATCATCATCATCATCATCATCGTCATCGTCATCGTCATCATCATCATCATCATCATCATCATCATCATCATCATCATCATCATCATCATCATCGTCGTCGTCGTCGTCGTCGTCGTCGTCGCCCTCGTCCTCGTCCTGCTCTTCAGCCTCCACCGCATCATCAGCAGCAGCATCGTCATCAGCAGCAGCAGCAGCATTATCGTCACTATCACCAACAACATCGTTATGGTCGTCATCGTCGTGATCATCATCATCAGTGTCATCATCATCATCATCATCGTCATTGTTATCGTCGTTGTTCTCCTCCTCGTCGTCGTCATCGTCATCATCGTCGTCATCGTCATTCTCATCGTGAACAATTTCAACAACCGTAAAACCTATCGCTCAGCTCATTTTTGCAGTGAATTCGGATGTTATATCAAATCTTTTTGATTAATAGAGTTTGCTGCTTAATGTATTAATAACTAAATAATAATTTTGATAATATTGAAAATAAATGGTTTCAATTTTATTTATCCGTTTAAGATGCAGTATTTGACCAAGTCAATTTGTCGCTAAAAGCGTTACGAGTTGCTATTGAAACTATAATCGCATTCCGATAAAAATGGTGTCTGTATTAGGGCCTGTTTAATTTCTACGCTTAATTGCAATTCATAAAAATATTTTTAAGGGTACCGGTATATCTAGACACACTCTGTTATCCAAACAATCCTTGTGATCATAAACAAATAAACAATGAAATATAAATAAAATTAGATGATAAAAATGGTATCTTCCTTTTTGCTGTTGCTAGTTATCAACAGAGTAGCAAAACTTTTAAATATAAATTATATTCAATTCATAGCACGCTTAAAGATTTGAAGTTTATCAAAATCTATAAGCACAAACATATTTATGTTTGTTAATACAAAGCTGTAGCAGTTTTCTGATTGCGCTTGAAAAGATGTGATTGTTGTTGTTGCATTAATAGTATCATTAGTTTGTATTTCCAGATTAGGTATTCCACCATACATTTTGTTTTTAATCAGATGTCTTATAATTGGCATTGCAATATTTCAATAACGAGTAATCAACACAATTGACTTTATATATTTTTAATTGTTTATCCATATTATCATTAACACTTGAGGGAAAAATAAGCTGTGTCATTTTTTATTTTTTATTTTACTGATGGTTCAGACAACTCTGCTTTTACTATATGCCGTAATAATTATAAGTTTCCGTTCACTTAAAGATATTGTTTTTCGTGTTGGAAAATTTAAATACGAAAAATATTTAGAGACAAGTGTGTTATGTTTGTTTGTCAATTATTTAATTGAAGTAGAAATAATACATCAGTGTACATAATTTTATTGTGTTGTTCCCTTCGTTCTTTACTTTAAAAATGCAACTTAACAGCTTTGCAATCAACTGAAATAATATATAAAAAGTAAAAACAATAAACGTTTGGCTTTCTTAATACGATATCATTTCAAACGCTGTTGGAAGGAACCATTGCTTATTAGAGGTTTACAAGGTAATTTACCCAAGTACGCAAATGTAATGGTCGATTGCCCTTAGGCATGATTCTGTTTTATTACTTTAATCCGGTTGTAAGAATGCATGACCGCAGGGTCATCAGATAAGCAAAAACAGGGTCAACATCTGATAAAATAGCGCTGTTTAACTGACTGTACGAAAATCCGTATGTCCGAAAATTTAGAATCATGAAAACATAAATATTTTGGCTTAAAAAGGAAATGTAAGAAAATTTAGAATGTAAGAGAAAATACGGTGGTTTTATGGTGTTAAAATCGATTAGAAATAGCAAAACCTAAAGACATTATCTCAAGTGTGATTTTCAAAAGATTTTATATGAATGTACACACACGGTAAAACTAGTCTATTAAAATGAAATACCTTCATTGGTTCTCATGTTTTTAATATTTATTAAACATAGGTATTTGTGAACACTTGTTGTTATATAATATTGAAATGTACACGCATACTGAACATAAAATCATTAGCATAACGGCTAAGTTGGTTTTTACTAAGATTGCAATAGTGTTTATTTTATTATTATGAATCTTATGAGGATAATTTTGAAAGTATGACACAGAGTATCTGAAGAAGATATATACATAATCACATATGTTGTTGTTGTTGTGGTTATTGTTTCAATATTTTTATGAGTATCATACATTCAATGACGAAGAGCTATTAATTTGTCATACAAACACCATAATTATTATTGGATTGCGGAGATTAAACAAATCGATTCCCTAGTAACTGATATAACTGATACATTTTTGAGCGACAATTTGAAACTAAATCTTGTATTATTTAAATTTGATTATTTTAATTGCAGACTTTTTTTATTAACCCCAATTATTGTGTACGCAACGTTTCTTTTATTTAAATCGCTGAGTACGAAGCATCAAGCTATTTTTTAATTAATTGACAGTGATCTTTAATGTATGTCATAATATAAATTAAAATCAATCTTAATTAAAGCTTGAGCGGTTGGTTTGTAATAAGTTTTGTAAATGTTGCTGTAGGATATGTATGCACAATAAATACTAACGCTCTGGCATATTGTGATGGTGATATGATTATATATTGCACAATGAATATGTGATGATGTTCTTGTGATAATATTGAGGCTATAATTAGTTTTTGAATTAAGCTAGCTAATTTCAAATAAGATACAAACACATCCCAATCCTAAAATTATCAGTAAGTTATAGTATTGTTTGCCTCTAGGCGCATAATTAATTGAAGGCCTAGTTTATCTGTTAATCCTCGCCCCATGTGGTGTCCCAGTGTGTACACTGATATTAATACACGATGTATTGGTCCACAATTAAATCTCTTATAAAAACATGTCTCTCAGGTGACTGTAAAATGGCTGTGTAGATACAACAAATACTACTACAACGGAGACTAAGATAACACATGTTACAATTAATTTGTCTTCCTTGCGTTCTTCTTATACGACAAACACTTCTAAAACAAAAAAGCAAAAAGCCGCTACTGCTACTGCTTCGGCTACTCTTACTGCTACTGCTACTGCTACTGCTGCCGCTGCCGCTGCCACTGCCAAGGCCGCTGCCACAGCCGCTGCCACTGCCGCTGCCACTGCCGCTGCCGCTGCCACTGCCACTGCCGCTGCCACTGCCGCTGCCAGTGCTGCTGCTGCTGCTACTGATAGTGCTACTGCTACTGCCACTGCTACTGCCACTGCTACTGCCACTGCCACTGCCGCTGCCACTGCCGCTGCTGCTGTTGCTTCTGATAGTGCTACTGCTACTGCTGCTGCTGCTGCTGCTGCTGCTGTTGCTGCTGCTACTGTTACTGCTACTGATACGGCTACTGCTAGTGCTACTTCTACTGCTACTGCTAGTGCTACTGCTGCTGCTGCTGCTGCTGCTGCTACTGCTACTGCTACTGCTACTGATTCTGCTACTGCTACTGCTACTATTGATAATAATTCTCCTTCTACTTCTCTTTCTAATATTGCTAGCGATGCTTCATAATTTATTTTAAATGTATCATTTTGTTAAAACAGGAAAGAACTGTTTTATATATTTTCTTAAAGGGATCTTTTCACGCTTTGGTAAATTGACAAAATTGAAAAAAGTTGATTCAGATTCGTAAGTTTTCGTTTTAGTTATGATATTTGTGAGGAAACATTAATACTGAACATTAACCATGCTCTAATATAGCCATTATATGCATCTTTTGACGATTTTAAAACCTAAAAATTATACAGCGTTGCAACGCGAAACGATTGAATAATTTGGAGAGTTCTGTTTTTGTCGTTAAATTTTGTGAAACTACGAAGATTGCTTATATAAGGTATAAAATACGTCGAGAATGTGTACTCGGCGGAATAGCTCAGTAGGCATAAGCGTTTATACTACAGGACTCTGCCAGGACTCCAGGGGTCACTGGTTCGAACCCTGCTCCGGGCAATGTACATTTCCTTTTTTTTTTTTTTTTTACTTGATTTTTTACTGGAGCTTTTATGATCCAATGTTTACATTTATCAATATAAAGCATTTAATGAATAAGTTAAAAAAAATGCCAAAATCTGTGAAAAGGCCCCTTTAAAGGTGTAAAGAATCTAAACTTTTCTGCGATTAAAGTTTTATTTAACTGGATTAGTATAGGCCACATAACAGACGCTATTGTACTGATTTGTACTAAACAACATTTTGTCATAATCAACAGTTTTAACATGCCGCAGTTTCCTTGGAAGTTGACCTTTGATTGGAGTTATGTATAAAACATTAACAAGGTATTTGTTGACAGTTTGTCCTGTCACGATTATATATTAGTTGAGCCAAACGTGTGATAAAGATCCCTTTTGGGGTGGCGATAAATACTATTTATATTGTTCAACAGTGGGAGACTGAGAAAACATATGTTACAATTAATTTGTCTACTTTGCCTGCTTCTTCTTTATATATTTTTCTTGCTAATCGTTTAAGTTTAGTTTTAGTTAAGTAGGTATATCAATTTACATTTTTTGATAGATATTTATTTGGATAGTAATGGTATGTTTTATTTGACTTGACATCATTGAACCGGTTTATTCATTGATAAGATCGGGATCTCCACAGGTGTTTAATCTCGATTGTTAGGTGGGGAGAAGGGTCCGAATGATAATGTTGTCGTCGGCTTACGAATCACATTTCACAAGTTTTAGACAAATATGCATACGTTATAAACCTAATTTAAGTATTACATAGATAATAACTTATCTTTATTTTGATGAACTACGTTTAAGGTATAAAACTATAATTATCTATGTGTTGTGTGCCGCATACAGGCTCTAGGAGAAGTGCCCCCCCGGAGAACTGCCCCCCCAAAGATTTTTCACTGGGCGGAGAACTGCCCCCTCACTGTTTTTTATAGGGCGGAGAACTGCCCCCCTGCTGATTAATAAGGGGCGGAGAACTGCCCCCCTGTCAGAATTGATGACCCGGAGAAGTGCCCCCTAATTAAAGAAGTTTCGCGGCGATATATAAAGCGAGTATTAAAATGACAATAACGCCAGTAACTTTCTTGCTATTATGTCTGGAAATTGAGTGAAATTTCAAAAATAATATAAAGTTGTACAAGTAATAAAAGTTATAAAACTGCAAAAAAAAATACCTGCCTCGGCATGGACGTCGCCATCTTGATAATCACGTGATTTTCGTCTATGTGAACAAAGAAAAACAAATCACTTTTTGCTAATAAAAAGTTTTCGCGGCTGAATTATTTGATATTTTCCCCTTAATTAAAACAAACAATTAGCATGCAATTTAATCCATCCTTATGCAAGCTGAAAACAATAATTTATTTGTTTGTTTTCGCCAATTACGGATTTGGACGGTTCAATATAATAAACCCGTATGCGGCTTTATTCAATATGCGGCTTTATTCAATATGCGGCTTTATTCAAAGCTAACAAGTTCTTAACAATTAAGGTCGGTCCGGTCTACCAATTAAAAGATCGCGGTGCTTATCGTTAACGGTAACAAGTTCTCTGCCTGCCTTATTAGCTGCTAATTAAAGCAACTGTTACCGATTTTGTTTGTTTGGCATGTCGACATGATCTGCTCAAAATGCAAACTGTTGCCGTAATGTGTGTATTTATGAATGTTATTTTGTATGTCACATGAATTTACTAAACAACATAAATAAATTGATTATGAATTCGACTTCACTTCACTTTTTTCTTCAAGTCAGCTAAATTATTGCCTTTGCTTTGCCTATTAATTTACTTTTTTATACGTAAATTTACGTTTTTTTTTCCATGGGTCAATACTATCTTTATAATGTAAATTAAAGAGATCTTTTCACGCTTTGGTAAATTGACAAAATTGAAAAAAGTTGTTTAAGATTCGTAAGTTTTCGTTTTAGTTATGATATTTGTGAGGAAACAGTTATACTGAACATTAACCATGCTCTAATATAGCCATTATATGCATCTTTTGACGATTTTAAAACCTAAAAAATATAAAGCGTTGCAACGCGAAACGATTGAATAATTTGGAGAGTTCTGTTTTTGTCGTTAAATTTTGTGAAACTACGAAGATTGCTTATATAAGGTATAAAATACGTCAAACATGTGTACTCGGCGGAATAGCTCAGTAGGCTAAAGCGTTTTTACTTCAGGACTCTGGCAGGACTCCAGGGGTCACTGGTTCGAAACCTGCTCCGGGCAATGTTCTTTTCCTTTTTTTAATTTTTTTCTTGATTTTTTACTGGAGCTTTTACGATCCAATGTTTACATTTATCAATATAAAGCATTTAATGAATAAGTTAAAAAAATGCCAAAATCTGTGAAAAGGCCCCTTTAATTCCGATGTAACTTTTTCTCAATAAGTACTGAGTTGCACGTCTATATTTAGTTGCGACACATGGCCAGTATTAACACGCACGCGTTTCCTGTGTGGACCTCGACTATGTTTCGCGCTCTTATTAAAACACGACTTTTACATGGCATTCATGTATAGTGAGTGGTGCAGATGCGTACCAAGGGCCTTAAACAGTATTATCACATGCCTCTAGACAATTTGTGTTATTTAGTTCGATAAATGGTAATATACTTGTACTGAAATTAAATTGTTACCGGATAAAATGTGTACGGCGATAACGTAAAATTACCCTTAAGTATTGTTTTCACTACGTAACTAATAACTAATATGACACCGGGGGGGGGGCAGTTCTCCGCCCCGACAGATTTGATGGGGGGCAGATATCCGCCTACTAAATTCTGACAGGGGGGCAGTTCTCCGCCCCTACCGATTTGATGGGGGGGCACCTCTCCGCCACCTTTAAAATAAGGGGGCAGTTCTCCGGGGGGGGGCAGTTCTCCGGGGGGGGGGGGGGCGCTTCTCCGGATACCCCGCATACATACCATCTTGCTTTTTTAAATTTGATCACAACGGTCCGAAGTCATAAACATTCATTATGCATGGTTGCTAAAGCACAGTGTATACTAACTAACCTATGTTTATTGTTGTTTGCTAGGGTTATTATTATTATGTTTTATTTTATTTTTATTTTTTTTTGGGGGGGGGGGTGGGAGGGCTTTTATAGAAGATTTCAACTAGTCCTTCAATTAACGAAAAAAAAATATTGGTATAGGAAATATAAAAGAGTAATAGACAGCTTCATTCATGCTGTTCTATTATGGTGTTTTAACGCATATAATTATGTATGGTTGATGAAGCACATTGTATGCTACCGATGTTTATTGTTGTTTGATGATGATGTTAAGTTGGTGTTGCTGTTGTTGTTAATGATGATGATGAGGAGCAGGAGGAAGAAGAAGAAGAAGAAGAAGAAGATGATGATGATGATGATGATGATGGTGGTGGTGGTAGTAGTGACGACGACGACGATGATGATGATTTTGATTATGATAATGAGATTTGAATTAAATTAATGCGCAAAGATTTTTCTTTTTAGCGGCCAAATGCAGATATCTGCGCTCGGCCGCTGTAAGGGTTATGTAATATTTGCAATCTACATAGGAGTCAATAGCAGATACCCAGCACCATATGCTTATGAGAAACAAAAGCAAAATATTGGCAATCGCTGAAATCTCGAATATGACTTACTCATTTTATTAAATGAAAACCGGTAACTATTTTAAACGGTTATTATATTGCAACAACTTAGCGGTGTTTATCCAAAAGACCATTGTTATAATTACAGGGACGTCAATAGGCCAAACTATTCAGGAAATATGATTTGAGTCGTCAAGGATAGATTTTGAGATCAATGTTCGTCCGATGAGATTTAAAGGGAGTTTGAGGCGTAGGGACAGATTCGTTCGAGTACGCGATCATTTGAGAACAAATTATGTTGAAGCTTTATCGGAATTCCGGAAATTTGCGATCGGTACCGATTTTTTCTGGTTCTTTTTTATTGATTCTGATAAGTTAGCGGCCGGCACGGACATGAATATTAACTGACGAAAACCTCTTCGCTACTTTCCGAAAATCTTCGACATGTTGCAAATATCCGTAATATTCCGCATTGTACTCACCAGAAATTGCAACTAGAAAGACTACAATAAATCAGTTAGCTACGGCTCGGGCGGGGATTTACCTTTTATCCCTGTAAGGGACCTAATGCCCCAGACTACCGGCTATTTTTTCCGGAATTCGAACTTGATACACTTGATATCCCTGAATTAAATATTTTTATCCGCACTTTTGATCTCTAGAGTGCTGACTGTTTGTATTGTATTTGACTGGAATGACTGTCGATTATGTGTTTTTAAGATTAAAACAAGCTTACGAAGAACTTTGTGTTTGCTTTTTTGTACGCTTTCTTTTTAAAAATGTATTGTCCGCCACGGACGCAACAATTGACCAAATGTACCAGATTGTGGTCTCTTTAAAGTGCTATGTTTTTACTGCCGTGATATCTTTAACAAACTACACATTATTGATCGTGGACGTTTTGTACTCTTATTGAATTTGTTTCCCCAAAATATGCTCTTCTATTAGTAGATGTTTAGGTGACGATGTTCTAATTATAGATCTTACACGGCCAAGAAACACTAGATAGGTCTTTGCAAAGAGAGCTGTTGGATATCGTGAATGCGTTCAATGTGGCCTGTTTATTTCAGAAAGCTATGTGCAATGTTTTATGGGGATTTCTATCAAATTGCCAATTGCAAAATTTGATTTAATTCATTCGGACCTACAAGCGGGAAACTTCTTCATTAAAGTTCAATGGGCTTTTAAGAAGTTCGTTGAAAGGCCAAATTTGACGTTAAACAGCAACGCCGAAAAAATTGCTACTCAGTCTTATTTATCACTTTTTTTGTAAGATTTACCAGTAGACGTTCTTCAGTGAAATTAAGCAAACACACAGTGCCGACAAATATGGAAGGGTATTTAGGTAAAAATTACATCCTTCTTTGTGACTGTGTCATGATTCTTGATGGTACTTTCAATTAATATGTAGACACCTTTTCATGCTTGATGACACTTACATCTTGCCTGATGTCCAATGTCTATTTACATTCTGCTTAATGGTATCATGCATGTGTACAGATGCAACATTCTTGTTCGTTAATTGCATGCTGCATATGTGTATGTTGGTTTGTGCAGAGAGACTTGTGCAATAGGCGCAGTGCATAATAAAATCAAATATTAATGCGTTTAATAAATTAACGCGATGGTAAGATGTGAGTTTCACCCAAGCACAAAGCAACATACTATCATGCATGATACAATGATGTCAATTGACAGTCATTCCGAAATGCTACGGAGGACTACGGAAATTTACGGCGTATAACGGAAATTTTATGTTATAGGAGAAGTTGCGCACCTTTGTAAGATATTTGCTACTGAACCGAAATTAACCGCGTGTTTGTAGACTTAACTTTTTTTTGGTTAATGACTAACCATATTTTTTGTACAGTAATTTACCTTCAATAACCAAAGAAAGTCTATGGATATATTTCAATATATGCTACTAATGCATGTATGCAGAGCTCCAGATAAGACGCTTAAAGTCGTAAAAAATTGAATTAAATTTAGTAAAAAAGTAGACTTAAATTCTGTGCGTACGGTTACACATTGGAAAAATAAAATAAGAATTCAAAATGTGTGATCATGCGTAAAACTCAATATCAATGCATATAATGTAAACATTTTATCAATGAGTTCCCACTCGTCTAGGCCCTCATTACAATTATGAAATCAACAGCACTTTAACGTTATTATGAATAACAGACCATCTTTACAACAGTCGAAAAGCCGAACGTTTTCCATTATCTGGTCCTTTTATCGCAAAAAGTCTGCTGTAAACCGGCAATTGTCATTAGCTCTTCTTAGACTATAAACCTAAATGCGGATGTGCCAAAAATTATATTTACATGAAAAAAAAGAATTAATAATAGACTTTAAGGCTGGATTATTATAGAGTGTAAACCAAGATTTTGCTGAAAAAGTTATCTGGAACTTTGCATGTATGTTGAGAGGAAATCGATTACATAATTTCAAATTTACTAGAGTACTTTTATATTGCACCACATAAAATGCTTTAAAACTATAATATTGAAGTGCACATATAAACTTTATTATAGATGGGTAGGTATTTCGTGTCAATCTCTTTCACATATGAAAGAGCTGTTGGTCATGCTGCTTTAAGTACATATAGATGCATGACACAATTTAGATTAAGCAAAATAAAACACTAGGTATTTGCCAAGAGTCAAATATATACGAGCAGTAAGAGCGTAATCGTGCACAGCGATACTTACTCTTGTAGAATTGAAACTCTTATTGCTTTCTTTCGAAATAATTTCATGTGTCCGATCTAATATGCAATATGCCCGGTGTTTTTTTTGCGGATTAATGTTCCGTTTTAGATCCATAATTAACGAATGCCTCAATATTTTCAAAAATTAACACCGGAATAATGTTCACCGACATTTTTTCATACAGATTGGATATAAATATTATAGAGCTTAACAAAAAATACATTAAGCCCTGTTCTCCCGGCACACGTGCTGGACACACAGGTGGTTAGCGTGTGGCTATGATAATAATTAGTGAAAACATCTTTTTGAATGATAAATAATCATATTAAAACGAAAAATCAAATTTTCTATAAAAAAAAAATCACTACCGTTTTATATATAACAAGGTATCCAACTCGAAATCATCCGAAAACGGGGTGCATCGTTTTGAGCAGCCATTACTAAATTAATTTTGCAGCGATTTTCATGACCCGGTCTTATTCAACGCAGAAATGAATTTCCTTTTAGGAAATGTATATATATTGTTATATTTCTACACATGCTGGGTCAAATTTTAAGAAATAAAGCTATACATAATTCGCTTGACCCAGTTGTTATCGATCAGACCGTATTTATGAATGAAATCTCCAGTTGTAAGGACACAACTCCGCATTGGAGCAATGAAATCACCCTTGTGTTTAAAATGTCAGTTGGTTGAAATGTATGTAAACAAAGGTTTGAAAATGCGCTGGACAGTTAGTTTTGATGCATAATTCTACGGCAAGCACGGAAAGAATGTTTTTTTTTCATACGTTTTATTGAATTATGGTATCGAGGTTCGTGAACTTTGCAGGGAAAATGCCCATTTCCCCGTGAAGATTTCAGTCATGAATACTGTCTGATCGATCACAGCTGGGTCACGCGAGTTGTGTATCGTGTTATTTTTTAAAAGTTGACCCAGTATTTGTAAAAATATTGCAAGACATATACATTTCCAGAAAGGAAATTTATTTCTGCGTTGAATAAGACCAAGATCGTGAAAATCGCTGCAAAATTGATGAAGTAATGGCTGTTTAAAACGATGCATCCCGTTTTCGGATGATTTCGAGTTGGATACCTTGTTGAATATATATTTAACTTATTTTTTTTAAGAAAAGTTGATTTTTCGTTATAATATGATTACTTATCATTCCAAAATATGTTTTCACTAACTAGTATTATAGCCACACGCTAACCACCTGTAGCTGGACACTTTTAAAAAACACTATACAAATTCAAGTACTTATGCATTTAATTGATTGTAAACAATGACGGTTGAAATCCGTGCGTGGGAATTTTTCTGGTAACCAAGAGCGACGTCAACGTTCATGACAAACCTGTTTATATGACATTTATTTATTGATTTTTTCCAACTTGATTGAAAATTATGTTTTATGATATTTTAATACATGTAGATGAAGTAGTTGTTTTCTCAACGAGGAGTACAATAGTTGTACAGTACTAGACACGAGTACTTGTAACTTTCAGGTTTCTCTGTATACCACAGACATTATATAGTCATAAAATGATAAATATGTGTTTATAGAAATTGTAATTATAGCATGGTAAACAGACTAGAGAAATCTGAAAGTTTCACGCACAGGTCTGTGGCAATGGGGGTTTGGGCTACTTTATAAATATGAGGTCGATATGCAATGCACATCGGTAGATTACGTCTACTGTAATTATTTGGACTAGGGAAGGGCCACAATTCCAACACATCAGCCCCGTTATGTTCTGAATAAAATGCATGTATAATTTCTTGAGTGCCAATTGCATCTTACAAATATCAAAAACATTCACGGCAGTCAATTCATTGTGTAAACTTACTGGTCTTCATGGCAATAATGAACGTATTTAGTTTAATGGAGATTATATAACGAAGGGAACTAATTCAGCTTATTCAGTTTACTAGTCAAAATGATTCGGATGTTTTCGCTTTTTTTTCCGAAAAGTAATTTATTCAACATACGGAAAATAAACGCGCGCCACCTGATGTCATAATTTAGTAACTTGCATTCTGCTTACTGCCTGTTGCTAACTGCCGTTGTTAATGACGCTTAGTGGCAAAACCGATTATGACTGGTTTCAGGAATAATGAACACACAAACATTGGATAGTCACCAAGCATGTTGAAACAATCATCAAGTATAACCGATAGAGAACAAGCATGTTGGAACTGTCATGAAGCATGTTAGAATAAACATCACGCACAATGTAAATATTATTCATGAATGATGTAATGTTGCAGCAATCATCAAGTATAAACGAATAGACAACAAGCATGTTGGAATTGTCATAAAGCAAATTAGAATAAGCATCGGTCATAATGTAAATATTCACCACGAATGATGTAACTTTTACCTAAATATCCTTCCATAGACATGTGTTGTTACTAAAATAGACATAGAGATTTGAGCATTGGGAGTGACCTAATCATACTGTGCTTTAGCAGTATTACGGAATACCGTTAGTGCCATCGTGGTTACACATTACAATCCAGAGGGCGAGAACGCGAGAACGCGATAGTACGATGGCGACAATGTGACAATACGATGATGACAGGGTGACAATACGATGGCGACAATGCGATAATACGATGGCGACAATGCGAGAACGCGATAATACGATGACGACAATCAGACAGTGCGATGACGACAGTGCGACAATACGATGGCGACAGTGAGATAGTACGATGGCGACAATACTACAGTTCTATAGTGCGATAATACGATGACGACAGTGCGAAAATACGATGACGACAGTGCGACAATACGATGGCGATAGCCGACAGTGCGATAGTACGATGGTGCCAATGCGATAACGCGATAGTATGATGGCGGCAATTCGAAAATGAGATGGCGACAGTGCGACAATACGATGGCGACAATGCGATAGAACGATGGCGACATTGCGATGATACCACGGCGACAGTACGATATGACTATCGCATTGTCGCCCCCGTACTATCGCACTGCCGCCATTGTATTGTCGCACTGTCGCATTGTCGTCATCGTACTAGCGCGTTTTCGCAATCGTACGAACGCATTGTCGCCATCGTATTGTCGCACTGTCGTCATCGTACTTTCGCGTTCTCGCATTCTCGCCCTCTGGATTTTAATGAGTAACCACGGTGGCCCTAACGGTATTTTGTACAGTAAAGTGCGTAAAATCTGGTTTGGAATAACAATTTTTATGCCGAAAACCCGACTTTGTTTTATAAGTAGTAGTCTAAATATACAATGAGTTTTCCGAGCATTAAATAAACATATTAAAATAAAATTCATGTTCGTATCAGTTGAAGTTCTTGTTAATAGTAGAAGCAAAAAACACAATAAAACGCTGATTGGGCTTACTAATTTGAGGCAAGAAAAAACACATCGCGCTATTATATATAACATATAACGCGCATCCGCAAAGTTCGAGCGCCCGTCTCGGTGCCGTCGTTTCCGGTGAAAGTTTCGCACAGGAGCTACCGAGTTAGGATATGAGACCACGAATCATGGCTTGACTTTATATATCAGTCAGCGTAGTACCTGACCAGACTGCGCGGTTGGACAAGCTAGGATGGACCAACTTCGGCCGCATATGACATAAGACCCATTTTCGCATGACGCGGGTCATCTGACCTTTATAATGTGTATATAGCTTTGAATGGAATTTGCACATAGTTTTTGGCATGGACTTATTGTTATGTTAATGTGTTGCACGCTTTCAAAAGCAGAGGGCATATATAAGATCAATTATACTACGGAGTTCATTTTCTGTTGCAAAATGAAATGCAATAAAGATTGTTACTCAGCGGTGTGTACAGTATGACAGCGTTGTCTGTCTGCGATGCATTTATACTGGTTCTAAGCTGGCATACTCACCAATTGGACTCAACCATCTGCTCGAACAAGAAATGATAAGTTCTACTAGCATAAACCTTTAATTGTAACTCATTTTAAAAATATTCATGTTATTTATATTATTCAATTTATTATTCAAAATTATAATGATTATTTCCTTTATTGTTGTTTTTCGCATTAAGAAACTTATTCGGCTTACGAAACTGAAAAATCCCATTGGAAAAAAATCCCATGGGAGAAAAAATCCCATGGGATTTAAAAATCCCATGGGATTTAAAAATCCCATGGGATTTTTTGTTTTTTTTTAAACACGACTAAACGCATTAAAATATCGTAGTTGTTCATCATTTCATAAAATATGATGTTTCTGAAAGTTTCATGAATAAATCTCTCAAAATAAGAAAAAAATCCCATGGGATTTTTTTCTCCCATTTTAAAATGGGATTTTTTTATTACTAAATATTTTTATATATAATTGGCATAAAACCAATATACAGTCCTTAAATAACGTTAAAATACTTGCAAACGCTAATAAAACACGTTTTTTAAAATGTTCAAAATCCCATGGGATTTTTCTCCCATTTGCAAATTATGGGAGAAAAAAAATCCCATGGGAGAAAAAATCCCATGGGAAAATCGAAAATCCCATGGGAAAATGCAAAAATCCCATGGGAACCCCAACTTTGCTTATAAATTTCATAGTGAAGAAAACGCGTTTTTTGAGTGAAAATAACCAATTATTAATCAACGATAAGACTTTTATCGCATACTATGTCTCAAAGTAGCAAATCTTTAAGAAAAAGGGTACTTAAGTTTGCGAAATTTCGGTTTCGCAAAGTTTTTCCGGTGGCCGTTATATGATAAAACTTTATATTACAGGGATACAGCAGCATTCGTACACATATGAATATGATATTAAATTCGAGAAACATTAGGAGAGAAATTATTTTAACATCCTTTAGTCTGTTATTGAAGGCAAGTGGATAAGTTTAAAACACACACTTAACACAAAAGTATTCAACAGTATCGCTTTAATAAAAGAAATACAAAATGTACGAAACCAGGATTGTGTGTTCACATTTCAGTAACAAATAATGAAAAGCGACTAAAACATAAACTATACATTCAAAAGCAGTTTTAAAACAGATGCAACTATAATAAGGTTTATTTGACTATTACACGTAAAGTATATATTGACCTAATCCATGGTATTCACGCAAAAGTAAAATCCGTTTAATTTGTTAAATGTTTGTTCTAGGGACCACAACTCTCGAATTGATAATCTATCTGAGATCTTCCTTCACAAAGGTAGGTAAAACCGCTTTTTTCAGGACATTATTCGTGATGTATTTTTCTCAAATTTAATTTTATTGAATTTTTCATTTTTAAAACGGGTATGCGCGATTTTTATTTGTGTTAAATTGTAATATATTGATAAAAATATGTTACAATAACACAAAATAGGGAAAAAGATTATAGATTGAATACGAATTTCATAAAATGCTGCAAAGACAAATTAGCGACCTGAGCCGATTGACTGTGACGAAGATATTTCGTACATATTTTCCTGCAATAACCGAAGCATTCGTCTTTTTATAAGGGTTGTAGTTAGTTTTCGTGTGTCGTATGAATATATATCGTTGCAAGAAATTAAAATGATCCGTAAAACTAAATTTAGATTCACACAGTACATGCATGATATACATGCTGGCGAATTCGACTGTCAGACATTTTTGATTTTAGAATAAAATATCTGGCTTATTTCGCATTTTGCGACACATGTTCTTCTTAAATTACATGACATACCTTACC
>NC_068363.1:40570098-40612598 GCF_020536995.1 Dreissena polymorpha
GGGGTTTGTCCATAGAGAACATCTGGTTATATGATCGAGTATGCTTAATGAAATGAGGTCTCCTGTTCCCAAAGGTTATTATCTGCACATGTTCATCACGAACATATTAGTCAAACGTGATAACTGTGTTTTGCGCTCTTCTGCTGTGACATGTAGATGCATGAGCGATCCATCCAATCAACAAGGGTTATTAGAAGGGGTGGGTTTAGTAAATCGGGGGAAGAGTTCAGTCAATCAATCAAGAATGGGATAAGACAAATCTAAACTTTATGTTTATTTTCCTCAGAATGAAATGCTGTGAGGTTGTTGTAAGAATGATTCTGCGGTTAGATTTGAAAGTCTGCGCTGAGAGTTGTCACGTTTTTTTGACGGGGCGGCCATGTTGGCCGCCGCGCTGTAAAATTGTACTTCATGAACATTAGAAGCGTTGTGTTTGAAATTATTTAACAGAAATAAATCTCGATTAAAACAGAAATGAACTGTGGTTGTTACTGTATGTTATCCACGAACGATACGTAATTACGTGACACTTTGAAAGACTTGTGAAAAAATGTGATCATAAATCGGTATTGTTGTTTTTGCAATATAAAAATAATTTTAGTCTGCACGTTCCCTATATTAGCAAACTTTAGATAAATGGTGATTTTTTAATTGTATTTTTATATTTTAATCTCCATGCTTAACAGATAGGCTAGTGTATATAATTTAATTTTCATTTCAGTTTGAAATCAAGTACAATGGACTGTCATCTTTTGTTGCCATGTATATTAATGCTAGGTAAGATTTTCTTTACATTATTGAAAATATATGTGGATACTCTGTTATGTCAATTATAGGTAAAATAGCTCGACAATCACAATAAGAAACAATTGACCATATTCTCAAATCATGCAATTATTACTTCTTTTGATTGATATTAACATAAATTATTTAAACAATCACGTATCGGCACCACAAGTAGACAATTACATTATTGTTGATATCTGCTGACATATCGAGTGTCATATATAAATCAAGTTTAGTCCCCGTCTCTTTTATAAAAACATACTGTCCCATGGTACTTAGGATCTTCCCAATGTGTTAATATGTTATTTTGATATTTTGTTTAATATTATTTTGAATGAACACTTCGGTTTCACATTGTTTTGCGAAATGATTCAGTGTTTAGTGACCCGAAATAAGCACTTACTTTTGATTTATGGTCCATGTCAGTAATACACAGTATTGATGCATTTCGTCTCTATACAAATAAACGAATATAAAGTAACCTTCAATTACTATTATCAGTGTATTCTGTAATATACCCACATAAAGGAAGTATATATACATGTTCCGTAAATATAATAAAATAACGTGCTTAAAAGAACGATACAACAATCAAAATGTTCCCAATTAATTTGTTCTTTTTAGTTTTGGACACTCGGGTGGAAGGAGCAATGACACGGGGAGTGGGATATCCCCCTATATATATATATATATATATATATATATATATATATATATATATATATATATATATATATATATATATATATATATATATATATATATATATATATATAAACATCATGAGTACGAGTACAGCAACTGATCGATATTTAACACATTCTTTAAATAAAAGTAGGATCGTATGAAAATCCGATATTTCTTGGTGTTGTTATACACATTTTCAGTTTCTGTATAAATGAATTGACATATACATCACCATATTCTGAAGCTTTAATGTAAAATACCCAGAACGGCATTTATACGTGGTCCGTTTGCAAAGTTAATCAAAATGCTTATGTTGAATATATACACCCTTAAATGCTACCTTCCTGTTTTCGCTTAAAAGTTGAACTATTAAGGTTAATATGTTTACGTAATTTGATAAATAATAACCAGTCAATAAATGTCATTGTAGCCTGTTTATATCCAAGAATGTGTACACTTTTTTATCCCAATTCCGTTAGTAAAACATGGTGTTGTTCCGTTAATGAAACATGGTGTTGTTCTATTATGATAATTTTTCATTTTTTTTTTTAGTTTTGGACTTTCGGGCGGAAGGAGCAATGACATGGGCAGTGGGATATCCCCCTTCAATCCGATCCCCTAGTGTTGATTTAACAACATCGGAACCATGCTTCAATTCTTTTACTAGTTTGTTTGTTGTCAATGGCGAGGGGACTTTAGTGTACAGGTAAAACTAATAGATAATCACTTGACTATGTGCCAATTGACATAGGGGAACAGTTGCACACACCATTTAATACTTCAATCGTGTATTAGCATCGTATTCGTACATACGTAAATGAAGACGACAGAAATACCAGTTCATATATTTGCCAGAAAGTGTTTCTACCATCGAAGTTTTATAATGTTGAGCGTTATTTGCCATTTATTACACCTCACACTATATTTTACCAAGCAAGAAATGTGCTATATCGTGTAAATCGACCGACATATTACCCGTCTAAAATGTAAAACATTCACTGAAACAGTTTCATTAAAGACAAGGCATGTCTGCTGTATTTTAGTTTGGTCCACGTACATACTGTTGGTTGTCTTTTCTATGGACTTTATGAAGCGTTCGGAAATAATTGGCCATTAACAAAAACGCTAACTATTGATATCGAAAATCATCATTCGGAATAAATAGCTCATTGTAGTTTTGGCATGGGCGTTAACACAGCAAGGGCGAATTAAAGTGTGCAGTAGTTACCTATCTTGACGCAATAGTTCGCTAACCGAATATAATATAACAACGCACCCTGCCGCTGACATTTATGATATATGGCTTTGTTAAAGTGCCGTTAACAAGAATAAATTAATTTCTTTACCGGAACGAGTATCACGAATGGTTTTTCGTTCAAGATAAATATTGTTTCGCTCTGTCGACCTCTGGAATCAAAAGGCGAGAAAGCGAGATCAAGATACGAAGAGCGAATTAACGATGCGAAAGCGAGAGATCTCGTCGTGAGAACGAATTATAACGATTCGTGATAACAATGTAGATTTCGTGTATTTTCATCTTTTTTTCGCGTTCTTGACGTTGTGCATTCAAAGGTCGACAATTTAAAACAGGAGGCAATATCACGTTATTCGTATCGCATTATCGCAAAATTGCATCGTGATCTCGAATCGAATTGTCTAACATACGTATCTCAAACTCGCAAACTCGCTTCGGGAATACGAATAACCGATCTGTGAAGTAATAATTCCGCAATCAATGACATAATGAAATTATGAAGCTATATTACATATTGTTACTATAAATTGAAACAAAATGACGTCGCGAGCAGGCCGTTATTCGAATCTAGCGGGCCAATAGAAATTATAAAATAATTATAATAAATTTTAAAATAATAAAATCGGCCCAGCCGCATTTGGCCGTCGGGCCGTCATTTCGGCAGCGGGCCGATTATAGAGGTCCGGCCCAGATATGCCGTGTATTATTGTCTAAATATTTGATATATGAAGGCTGGAAATATAAGTAATAAAAGTTGGGCAACATTATGTTGCTGTCTGTATTTATTCACAATTATGTTTCTAATCCGGGTCCAATTGCGGCAAGAAAATGCGGTGGTAGAGCGGATTGGTGTTGTAGTGCTCAGCGGGCAAACTATTATTAGTATATTAGTCAACATACTAAGTAATTATAGCAATATTTAACCCTTAATATTCAAGTGTTCAATACATTTTTATGTTGGTAAATCGTGTAGCGCTGATGAATCAGAATCTTCATTAAAAACACCAGGCAAGCGTTCGTATGATACCTTTAAAAAATATCCTCACGTTTATACTGTGAAGTGTATACATTTACCAATGTAAGCAAAATTGTTTTTTCGGCATAACATTTATTAATTGATAACATTAGTAATATACCTTATACTGATTTATTTAAAATGAATTTGTCTAATCTTTCATGCCAAAGTAAACAAACTCAATACAATATGTCAATGGTAAAATAAATATAAATTGTTAAACGCTCACCACACGATGTTTACCAGTAGTTCATGTTATAACAATAATTCATGGCAAAGTGTCTGCATTGTGCATGAACTAGTTGAAACTGTATTATTCGATAGATTTAACCCGGTCCTCATTTCTGTTCGCAAATTATTCAAAACATGCAAAACAAGGACAGTCATCAATACAACCGACAACAAACATATACAACTCACAATGGTGGTGTAGGGTTCAAAAACAAATGATATGTGTTGAAAGTATGCTGTTTTTTTCTGTTCTCTTTTTATGACTATCGATGCTTTTTTTTGTTAAGAAATACAAAAAAAACATTGTCAAATAATTAAACGCTTCAATAAATATTATACATTATTTTATTGTATTTCTCGCTTTATTGACTTTTATGATTGTAGATCAATAAACAAAAAATAATCTTTTGAAATCCATCCTTAATACACGCTTAAACAAAATCGGTTGTTCCTCACAATAAAGCGATTTAATTCGAATCCGTTTAGTTATTTTGTTTCATAAAACAAACCGTATTAATACAGTTGTAATGTGCTACGTACATGTATAAATTTGATTGTAGTCTACGCGTTGTACAAAAGTTCCCATTTCCAATACGAATCAATAATAATTATAATAGTGGAATCCAAAAAACTATTATAATAAAACTTAAATTATTATGCATTATTTACACATTTGGCATGTAGTCGTTTTTAGTGCGTCATGAAATTATACAGGTTTTATATTGAAAGTCAATATGATTATAATATGACATGTATTCGCATGTGTAACCAGAAGGCGGGATTTCAAAGTTTATATCATAATCTCGCGTATTCGAGTCATGCTCAGACGAGATCATTTAATCACGATTCCAGATCGCGATATTATGATCGTTATCTTGCATCGTTAATTTGCAATTTTGTATCGAAATATGTTGATTCCGCATCGTAATATCGAGTTCTCGCCCATGTTATTTAAAGAAAGATGAAGCGAAATAACGATGCTAGGTTGGAATACTACGATGCTACGAGTTCTATTAAATAAGCACATTACAGTATCGTAATATTAATAACGCGATTTAACATAGTGTTTCGTTGTTTAGACCTCTTAATACACAAGGATTACGCGAAAACACGATGCGTATACAAGAGATTACCGTGCGGAATCATTATATTATCGCGATCTCGCGTTCTCAACTCACTATCTCGTGTTCTGATATCTTCAGCTCGCTTCTTCCTATCGTATATTCGCGCCCACGCCATTCCGACCGAGAGGTCGATAATGCGGAACAAAAAGTGGAAGTAACGAAAAATCGTAGTATATTATGGTCGAACGTGCGTGGTTTGAATGAAATATATAATTTATAATTACAGTATAATATAATCACATCATAACTATTGATTGTGTGACATTACAGAAAACTGCTTTTCCATGATATATCTTTTCTTACAGTTGTATTTCTTTGAAACATTTTGAACGTTGGCTATACATTATAACTTATAATCGGTATGTTTTATCTTTCATGAATATAGTTGTAACATTTTATGTTTACAGATTGCTGTCTCAGAATCCCAATGGTAATTTTTATAACGCAGGATACAGAATAAAGTGTAATGAGACTGTCCTTAGATCCAACGGCTACTCGAGTTATACCCTTAACGTGAGGTTAGTATTTAAATGTTTTACAAACAGCTTATACTTAATCATGGTTCATTGTCAAAAACAGTGGCCCTTAGTTATGGTTTATTTAATATATACAATAAACATACAGTCCATGATTAAAACATATTAACATATATAAAGGCATGTCATGTGATCAGTATTGACTTTCATAAATTGTTTTATAAAGTATCAATTCATGGAAAGTTCAAAGACATTTTGATGACAGCTTAAATAATCTATTTAACAATTCTATAACGATTACATAAAAAACAACAAAGACTAATCTGCAAGAGAGCGAAAAGTCAGGTTTGAGTAATGAATTATATAAAATTAATCAAAATAATATGTATATTATGTATTATTATTAATTTCCTAATATCATCGTATCAGGAACGTTCTAATAGAAAATGTTGTTTATCCTCAAGAACATTGCAATATTGGCATGTTCTATCTAGAAAAGATGTAGCTTCAGGTTTATGCAATCTGTCAGAATCGATTTATAATCTATAAGATGAAACCCTTAATCTAAATGTATAAGATCTAAACAAATTTATACTAAGTTAGATCGCAGTGGTGTATTTGATATGATGTCCGCATAGCGATCAGGAGGTCTTTGGTTCGATCCCCACTCGCCGCGACTGTCGCGCAAAATATCGTGCGTCGCCGCGACTGACGCGCAAAATATCGTGTATCGCTTCGTGTGCCGTGTGTCGCCCTTGATGGAAGTAGGGCGATATTTATAGATGGCACTATCTGGATTCCGCAGCTTCAAGTGAATTTAATTTTAAAATCACGTTAAAACTGCAGTATCGAAAAGTATCCGAATCCCCAGGTAGTTAAAGTGCTTGTTTACTTTGTTTCAGCGTAACAGATGGCGTCACAACACTTTATGACACCTTTAACGTGACCATTTTTTTACCAAGTAAGCCAAAGTACTGATACGAGTGTTGTTTATCCGACATGTATCTTATATTCAGATAACGATCACAATTATCGTTGATGTGTTTATGGAAACAATATATTTGGTATTGATACGAAACATCATACAAATACAAATGTCTGTTTAAGATATAATATTTTTGTAATCATGGTTTGTTGTCGAATAACCCACAGTAAGGAGAATAGATGCGTAGGAATTAAATCACGAGTGCGAACCACGAGTGATTTCATGAAACGCGTCTATACTCCTTACTGTGGGGTATTCGACAAAAAACCATCATAGAAAAATATTTTTTCGATTCTAACACGATTCTGATTGATTTGGTTCAAGCTTACGGACGTGCACTATATTTTTTAATACGCCGCCCTTCTTAGTACAAAGTTCACTATTTTGTTACACCATTGATTTGTACGAACATATGACGTCGTTTTCATTCATAAATATTTTGACGTCACTTTCATTCAGAACAACACTCGTAGAAACTAAATGACGTCACATCTAATGATGCTTCTTAAAAGCTGACATGCTATGAATGTTTTTTTAATTAAGTTTCCTAACAAATAACATTCTCTGTAGGCGTGGTTATGCCACTTATCACCAAATATACAATTTTTTGTTTTATTACATTTATATACATGCTACATTTATTAAATTTCGTTTAGAGCTGGTTTTTAGCACGTGCATTTTACTGCAATATTTTCTTGATTTATTCGGAACTATTTTCGAAACATTAAGCTCCAACCATAATTTATTGCAGAATAACCCACACTTGATTTCCTTCTTTGTCTATAGAAAACAAGTCGCATGCCGTGTTAGAATTACAAATTAAATCCAGCAAATATAATAAATCGATACGTTGATTATTATTTCAAATGGCTTTTTTTTAAATGGATATGTTTGGGATGGTATTCTATTTATTTGTGATTTGCCAAAATACAAATTCTTCAACATTCAGATGCGTAGCAATTAACTTATTTGGATTCTAACATGATCCGTTCTTACGCACGACTGTTAACGTGCAAACATTGTTTTAGATATAACATGATCCGGAATAATGCACGTTTAAACAATTCCAGTATAAAAACAACTACCGGAAGCTTTCGATGTCTTTATATTATTTACTTGACTTATATTACGTGTGAAAGCGTCTCAAAAACATTACGCTCATATACAATTTGTCTGCAGTTTGTGAAGTTGACGTTTCGATTGTGTAATTAACAATGAAGGATGTCGATATCTTTTTAAATATATAAAAATCAAACACTATTCATTTTTGTAGAATGTGTTTTCTACTATTTCGCAAACTAGCATTTCTTTTTTAGCATATAATAAACGGTTCGATTCCATTATTTCTTTAACATTTTGAACCAGTGAAGTTGACGTATCGTCATTATCTTTTTTGCATAACTTTATTCCTCCGCGCCGGACGTTTGTTGTTAGCTGATGACGAAATACTTGTTACATATAAAATCCGCTTATCATTATTTATATAGCATCAAAAATGTAATACTCAGGCAATTTCTTCGGATGTAAAAGAATTGAATTGGGTGACATGCATTTGTATACAATTCTAATTATACAATTATACAATTTTTCCTTAATCAACAATTGTTTAAGTTAAAATACACTTGCAATCAATCCAACATTTTATAAAGCGTTGGAGATTTAATCATCGACAATACACATTATCATTTGGTAGCGTCAATTATGAACACCATCTTTTTCAATCACCTATACATTCAGTCGTTAAAATGAATCAACAATACATCTCATCATTTGAAAACAAGTCACCTCATTAAAGGCAATCATCAACAAATCACGGTACGCCTAAACATCGGTACATATTACATTATATTAGGATGCATTCAAGCAAACCAATTATCTCAAAATGTAAAAATGCGCCGATTATATATTAAATAATTATGATTTAAGGTGCTACCTAATTTACGGGCAAAAGCTTTTTAAGTTTTTTTGATAACCATGTATTTTTAATAAATATATGGACACGGTTGTGTTCAGAATATTATAATTGTTGCAATAATTAAGTAATGCATCCAAAAAATCAATCTTAAAACGAGTTACATGTTCCTAGCTTAAAGATCTAGCATCTCATATTTATTTTGTTTTCTAGCCACATGAATTTAAAGCTGGTTCGGTGGCTGTGGTATAGTGGTTGGGGTGTCTTCTAACTGGCTTAGTCACTTGGAGGTCTCTGTATTGATCCCTTAAGTGGGAGCATTCTTTAGGTAACCCTAGAAACATACTATGGCGTACCATTTGGGTTGAAAGTCAAGAAGACCTACAAGGTAAAAAGAGAAATGTACGTCGAAGTACAATAATTGTACGTCGACATACAAATATAAAATACACTTCGAAGTATATATTTGTACGTCAAAGTACAATTTGTACTTCGACATACATGTTTGTACTTCGACATACACATTTTCTGAACAGCCAATCAAAACACTTGTCTCTTGAGCCGCTTTTTCTTCTAATTTATTCATAATAAATGTTTAAAATCTCTTTTTTAATTGAGGAAAAAATGAATAAGTATTAAATGCATTGAAATAGATTACCGGTATATACAAATTTGAAGAAGATTCAATTGTTACCTTTTTAAAATTAAAATTATTCAGCATATTGTGAGTATTTATTGATCATGCGGGTCGGAGTATCACGACCGTCCAGCGCATTACTGTGTAGGAAATTCCCAACGGTAACCAAACAGTTACCAAACAGTAACAGGATAAATAATGTTTAACCTCCCCGTTGGTCGTATTTTGTGATAACCATAACTTGCATAAGTCAGAGGTTAATTCCGCCATGCCAGGTCAATAAATACGCACAATATCTATAAGTTAGCGGTCGATAGTCGCATAATTTGGTATAAATTATAATAATAATAATGTTCAATGTCAAATATCTCTAAAAGCAAAAGATGTAAGGTGTCTTCTGATTGACTTACACTCAAAAAAATTGTACGTCAAAGTACATTTCTCGTTCTTCCTAGTAGGTCTTGTAGACTTTCGACGTCATGGTACGTCATATAGACACTAATTACTGGTCCTACCCAGGAAACAGTTTGTTTCAACAAATGTATCAATTCAACTTGACAGCTTGCTTAAGCAGTTGCATTTAGCATACAGTACACTGATTTAACATAATGAAAATCGTGTGATGTGTCAAATAAATTTTGATTGACAAATTTGACAGGATTTTTTTAAATCCAATAAGTTTTAGACTGTCAAATAACACACACTACGTATTGAAAGCCATACCTGGAGCTTTCGTCTGTATATCACTGACTTCATCAGAAGAATGATTTTTACTGTTGGGAAACGTTAACACCGCTAATTGCCTTCTTATTTATTATTAATGTATAATTATGTGTAACAGCATAACAATAAATTGTTTCGCAATTAAAATATTTAATAAATACAGGTGTCTTGCAGGTTTCCAATTTTCTTTTGCAAGCTATTGTTGAATAGTTTAAATTTTGTCGCCACTAAAAAAACTAGCCATTTTGTAGCAATTCTTAAATCACAGTCTAAACTACATACACTTAGCTCTATAGTTACATATTGAATGCAAATATTAGAATGCATCATGTTATATCATCCATATTTTTTTATTTAAACATTCAAATAACACATAACACAGTACATATATAATCAAAATAATTAAAGTACTGACAGTACTTGTGTGACGATGCTCATGAAGAGGATTGATATAAAAGCATCTATTTAAGTTTATCTACATTACAACAATTGTGTGACTACGAAAGTTTTGGGTAGGAAAAAAATGGATACGAAAATTTTGGGTACAAAATGATGCAAAAAAATGGGTACGAAAATGGATTTGGTTACGAAAAACAAAGTGGGTAGGAAAAAAATTTGGGTACGAAAACAATTGGGTACGAGCACAAATTTGGGTACGAACAAAATTGGGTACGAAAAATGACGGCACGAAAAAATTGGGGGTACGTGGAAGTAGTACCCGTGGGGAACTTGATCCATTCAGCGAAACTGGGAGGTGGGTTACATTCTCGATGAAATATAACAAGAAATATCTTTAAAAAGATATTCGACGTGTATTTTCTGTATCACTTATCTTTAAAAAACATTCTGTTTCAGTAAAACGTTTGTGGGTTATAACATTATGTTTCAGCATATAAATTCAAAACTTGACATGCTCTTTAATTACACCATGCTCTTTTATTTCACATGTATATCATACCAAACTTTATATTTCGTTGTTTCCTTACCTAAGTTAATGATGCTATGTGTACGGACGTGATTTCACATGCCCATGTGCATGAACATATATTTTTTCTCTTTTGATTATTGTTTTTTTTTCTCTAATTCAATAAGCTTAGGCATGTTTGTTCGTTAAGTACGACAATTATTTCATGATGATTCCCGAAAGTAGGTATGAGCACATAGTCGTAAGAGCACTTGGATACGTGAGTTCGCCCATGAACACATGGTCAGGTTAACTAAATCTCCGCGATATGATCTAATATGTGTTTATAACAGCAAACAATATCCAACAAACGAATGAATTATCAAACATAGTATGTTCACTGATGTGGCTCTGTAATTTTTGTTTGAAAAGTTTTTTAAATATGCAAAATGAGAAAGCACGCATAAGAGCGAGTTTCACATATATCATATGGCTATCATGCTGTTTATATACCATAGTCGCTACAATGTTAACAAATGGCAAGTTCGAAATAATTCGTTTTCTTTACACTCATGATCGCGTTGAAAGTTAATTATACACGTTTTAATTTATTTACTGAATCACGACAAATGTCAAATACAATACAAAAAATGCATAGTTGTTTCATTGATCTATAAACAAATAATGCATTGAATATAACTGATTTAAAATTAACGTTTTCAAACTATTATTCAATCTTTTTTCCCAGAATATGCTGTCCTATTTATAGCTGAGCTTCCTATACCTTTATCAATGATAATCAGCGAGGTATGCCGATTAGAAAATCGAGCTATCTCAATCGGACTGGCCCGGTCTTTTACATAGGTCGCCATTGTGAAGAATATTTTAATGGTATGATAACTAAGACGAGCTGCTTCGCAGCATCGTCAAAAAGGTATGTGGTATTGTGTGGAGATACAAAACACTTTACATCATTTCATAAAATAATAGTTACAAAATAAGTAATGCTAAAACACTGTCATCAACCTACAGTACAAGAATATTTACGTATATGAAATTACAAAGTGGTGTTATTTTATTACCTTTAACAAAATTAACATTGCTGGTTTTGTACTAGTCATACAACATTTATCATGGATTAACAAGTAACAACCAATTTATTAATTACACAATAGAACGGAAATCAAATTAAGTGCATTATGCATTTACTAAACAAGCTATTTGCTACTGTTTAGAATTAAACTATCTTACTAAAAATGATCAAAACAGGTACTTAGTGCTTTTACATACTTGTGGTAAGTTTTGTATTACTAGTTTGACATTTATTTGCAGACACTTGTCGATACATTTGCATGGGAAATTTCATATTTTTTCAGCATTATTGCTTCAAATTGTTAATTTAACAACCCTTTGACATTGTTTGCACATCTGGTCTTATTATACCATAGCTGATTTGTGTTTATAGATAGACAAATATAGACTTTTCAAAGTTCTATAAAAGTTCACACATGTTCCATCCAAATAAACCAACAGAACCAATAAAGATCACCACAGATAATTACTGTGTGTATAGCTTGGAAATTTTGATAGTTCAGGAATCCCTCCTTTGTTGATTTCTGTAAACCAAAACTGTCAGTTTTGCTGGATAGAATGGCTTGTATGATGCCTAGCTCTTGCCTTGGCAGAACAGCTTCTAAAAACGGAAAACCAATTAATAAACTTATTATAGTGATATGTAACCGTTCGGGATATCGGTAAAGTGCGACCACACGAGGTGTAAATACGTTAAAAAGTAAAGCTAAAAGACTAAAAAGTTAGATCGTAATATCTTTAAATTTTGTGAATAAATGTGTTTCATATGGATAACAACGACAACTTATACTACTACTACTACTACTACTATTAATACTACTGCTACTACTTCTCCTACTCCTACTCCTACTACTACTATTACTACTACTACTACTACTACAACTACTACTACTACTACTACTACTACTACTACTACTACTACTACTACTACTACTACTACTATTACTATTACTATTACTACTACTACTACTACTTCTACTACTACTACTACTACTACTACTACTACTACTACTACTACTACTACTACTACTACTACTACTACTTCTACTACTACTACTACTACTACTACTACTACTACTTCTACTACTACTACTACTACTACTACTACTACTACTACTACTACTACTACTACTACTACTACTACTACTACTACTACTACTACTACTACTACTACTACTACTACTACTACTACTACTACTACTACTACTACTACTACTACTACTACTACTAATACTACTATTATTATTACTACTACTACTACTACTACTTCTACTACTACTACTACTACTACTACTACTACTACTACTACTACTACTACTACTAATACTACAACTACTACTACTACTACTACTACTACTACTACTTCTACTACTACTACTACTACTACTACTACTACTACTACTACTACTACTACTACTACTACTACTACTACTACTACTACTACTACTACTACTACTACTACTACTACTACTACTGCTACTACTACTACTACTATCTCAAGCAATTAAATTGAACATGAAACTTAGATGATCAAGACCTTTTTGATACCCAGTTGTTAACAAGTTTATTATTTTTGTGCCTTGGAACTTTTAATGCAGAGAATACACTGTTATTAATTAAGTATAGAAAAGCGAACTCTTTCTTCTTTTCTCAAGTGATTAAATTCAAACTAGAAATATGTCATTTCCATGAACGAGGATATGCAAAACAACGTTTTTACGTGCAGCGGTCTACATGTTTTTTAGTTATGCACCCTTACATGTGTCAATGTGCATCGCTGTTATGCATGTCACAAAGCGATTTGTGTTGCTTTAAGTCATTGTTTGACATAGGTCTACTTATAGTTAAAAAAGGATCAAATAAGGGTGTTAATATGTGTATACGCACACGTCGTTTACAAGCATATTTTTCAGTTTTAACTTTTTAACTTTCTATTTTATTTATTAGTACACAATTTTTAAATTGATCAAAGTCGTTATGTAAGAAATGTGTATGAATAAAGTGGAATTCTTAACTGCGATAGTCTCTTAAAACTCCAATATGCAATGGCAATGACATTTTGTATTTTTTTGTATTGTAATCACCATGTACTTATATTGATGAGACTTAAATAAAGATATACTGCTACATATAAATTAAACAACATACTTAAATTATGCAAGTTAGAGACTTTCCCCAGTATAGTACTTAGACCATACCGTGTTATATAATTATGTTAATATTTTTCCGTATAGGGTCTGTGAAATGCTAAAAGTAATGCAATATATAAAATAAAATCCACCGTGGTTTATCTATGATGTTAATAAAATGTAATGGTTATGAATTTCAAATTATCATGTTGGAGATCTTTATCAGATGAAAGAAGTGTTTAAAAATGGATCAACCTGTTCAATACCATATCTACTTATAGTGTATGCATTATTACTGTACAATAGGTTCGAAAAAGTGAGAAACATTATTATTTCAAACTTCTCCGTATCAAACTATTATATCAACTTTTTATCGGCCACTTCGACTGCGCATTTGCTGGTTACCTTAAAACATATACTCGATTAATGCATTAACCTGTTTCAATTAACCTTTAAACAAATCCAGCTTTTCTTGGTCAAGGACAGGTTTGTACTCATCACCAAGGCGTAGTTTGCCATAACCTGTTCCCTTTGAGCTGGCAAACTCGTGCTGGATAAAAACCTGGTCTAAAGTCCTTACATGAGGTTATATCCCCCTTTTGTATTTTTTTTGCAGCCGATGTACATACTTTCCTTAAGATCTTCCGTTCATTTTGCCTTGGGTCAAGAGTTTAACCTTCAAAATTAAAATAAATAAGTACTCATTAAATATGAGGAAAAGCAATCCGTTTAGTATCATCACCAGAAATACAAATACTACTACTACTACTACTACTATTACTACTACTACTACTACTGCTACTACTACTACTACTATCTCAAGCAATTAAATTGAACATGAAACTTAGATGATCAAGACCTTTTTGATACCCAGTTGTTAACAAGTTTATTATTTTTGTGCCTTGGAACTTTTAATGCAGAGAATACACTGTTATTAATTAAGTATAGAAAAGCGAACTCTTTCTTCTTTTCTCAAGTGATTAAATTCAAACTAGAAATATGTCATTTCCATGAACGAGGATATGCAAAACAACGTTTTTACGTGCAGCGGTCTACATGTTTTTTAGTTATGCACCCTTACATGTGTCAATGTGCATCGCTGTTATGCATGTCACAAAGCGATTTGTGTTGCTTTAAGTCATTGTTTGACATTGGTCTACTTATAGTTAAAAAAGGATCAAATAAGGGTGTTAATATGTGTATACGCACACGTCATTTTATAGCATATTTTTCAGTTTTAACTTTTTAACTTTCTATTTTGTTTATTAGTACACAATTTTTAAATTGATCAAAGTCGTTATGTAAGAAATGTGTATGAATAAAGTGGAATTCTTAACTGCGATAGTCTCTTAAAACTCCAATATGCAATGGCAATGACATTTTGTATTTTTTTGTATTGTAATCACCATGTACTTATATTGATGAGACTTAAATAAAGATATACTACTACATATAAATTAAACAACATACTTAAATTATGCAAGTTAGAGACTTTCCCCAGTATAGTACTTAGACCATACCGTGTTATATAATTATGTTAATATTTTTCCGTATAGGGTCTGTGAAATGCTAAAAGTAATGCAATATATAAAATAAAATCCACCGTGGTTTATCTATGATGTTAATAAAATGTAATGGTTATGAATTTCAAATTATCATGTTGGAGATCTTTATCAGATGAAAGAAGTGTTTAAAAATGGATCAACCTGTTCAATACCATATCTACTTATAGTGTATGCATTATTACTGTACAATAGGTTCGAAAAAGTGAGAAACATTATTATTTCAAACTTCTCCATATCAAACTATTATATCAACTTTTTATCGGCCACTTCGACTGCGCATTTGCTGGTTACCTTAAAACATATACTCGATTAATGCATTAACCTGTTTCAATTAACCTTTAAACAAATCCAGCTTTTCTTGGTCAAGGACAGGTTTGTACTCATCACCAAGGCGTAGTTTGCCATAACCTGTTCCCTTTGAGCTGGCAAACTCGTGCTGGATAAAAACCTGGTCTAAAGTCCTTACATGAGGTTATATCCCCCTTTTGTATTTTTTTTGCAGCCGATGTACATACATGTACTTTCCTTAAGATCTTCCGTTCATTTTGCCTTGGGTCAAGAGTTTAACCTTCAAAATTAAAATAAATAAGTACTCATTAAATATGAGGAAAAGCAATCCGTTTAGTATCATCACCAGAAATACAAATACTACTACTATTACTATTATTATTACTACTACTACTACTACTACTACTTCTTCTACTACTACTACTACTAATACTACTACTACTACTACTACTACTACTACTACTACTACTACTACTACTACTACTACTACTACTACTACTTCTACTACTACTACTACTACTACTACTACTACTACTACTACTACTACTACAACTTCTACTACTACAACTTCTACTACTACTACTACTACTACTACTACTACTACTACTACTACTACTACTACTACTACTACTACTACTACTACTACTACTACTACTACTACTACTACTACTACTACTACTACTACTACTTCGACTACTACTACTACTACTACTACTACTGCTACTACCACCACCACCACCACCACCACCACCACCACCACTACTACTACTACTACTACTACTACTACTACTTCTACTACTACTACTACTTCTACTACTACTACTACTACTACTACTACTACTACTACTACTACAACAACTACTACTACTACTATTACTACTACTACTACTACTACTACTACTACTACTACTACTAATAATAATAATCATCATCATATCTATACTAATAATAATAGTATAATACGTTATAATAGTAGCGGTAGAAGTAGTAAAAGAAAATACCCCCGTTAACGTTTGACAGGGATATACAAGAGTCACGCTGTCGGTAGGTCCGATGTTTGGTCGGTCTGTCGGCATAACATGTAATACGTTTGATAATCAAATTTCTTGTACATTGCTTTAGCTTTATAAATTTGAAAGCTGTAATCACCATTAAAGTGTTGATATTCAGGACACTCCTTTGAGCGCTCAGTTATCCTTACATGCCTGAGTCGTGTGCTGTTTAACTTAGCCATTTAAATGAAAGAAACATCAACAACATGTTATAAATTTGTCAATTAATTAAATTGAACATGAGACTTAGATGATCAAGACCTCTTTGATACCCAGTTGTTAACAAGTTTATAATTTTTGTGCCTTGGAACTTTTAATGCAGAGAATACACTGTTATTAATTAAGTATAGTAAAGCGATCTCTTTCGTCTTTTCTCAAGTGATTGAATTCAAACTAGAAATATGTCATTTCCATGAACGAGGATATGCAAAACAAAGTGTTTACGTGCAGCGGTCTACATGTTTTTTAGTTATGTACCCTTACATGTGTCAATGTGCATCGCTGTTATGCATGACACAAAGCGATTGTGTTGCTTTAAGTCATTGTTTGACATAGGTCTACTTATAGTTAAAAAAAGGATCAAATAAGGGTGTTAATATGTGTATACGCACACGTCGTTTACAAGCATATTTTTCAGTTTTAACTTTTTAACTTTCTATTTTATTTATTAGTGCAAAATTTTTAAATTGATCAAAGTCGTTATGTAAGAAATGTGTATAAATAAAGTGGAATTCTTAACTGCGATAGTCTCTTATAATTCCAATATTCAATGGCAATGTACATTTGACATTTTGTAATTTTTTGTATTGTAATCACCATGTGCTTATATTGATGAGACTTAATAAAGATATACTACTACATATAAATTAAACAACATACTTAAATTATGCAAGTTAGCGACTTTTCCCAGTATAGTACTTAGACCATACCGTGTTATATAATTATGTTAATATTTTTCCGTATAGGGTCTGTAAAATGCTAAAAGTAATGCAATATTATCAAATAAAATCCACCGTGGTTTATCTATGATGTTAATAAAATGTAATAGTTATGAATTTCAAATTATCATGTTGGAGATCTTTATCAGATGAAAGAAGTGTATAAAAATTGATCAACCTGTTCAATACCATATCTACTTATAGTGTATGCATTATTACTGTACAATAGGTTCGACAAAGTGAGAAACATTACTATTTCGAACTTCTCCGTATCAAACTTTTATATCATTTGCTGGTTACCTTAAAACATATACTCGATTAATGCATTAACCTGTTTAAATTAACCTCTAAACAAATCCAGCTTTTCTTGGTCAAGGACAGGTTTGTACTCATCACCAAGGCGTGGTTTGCCATAACCTGTACCCTTTGAGCTGGTAAACTCGTGCTGGATAAATATCTGGTCTAAAAGTCCTTACATGAGGTTATATCCCCCTTTTGTTTCTTTTTTTGAAGCCGATGTACATACTTTCCTTAAGATCTTCCGTTCATTTTGCCTTGGGTCAAGAGTTTAACCTTCGAAATTAAAATAAATAAGTACTCATTAAATATGAGGAAAAGCAATCCGTTTAGTATCATCACCAGAAATACAAAGTAGCTATAAATAAACTGTAAGATGACAATAACCATAAAACCCAGCCATTATAATTCACTGTACACAACATTTACACATTTTCACATTTCTATGTTTATCTATTTGTGTTTCAAATTGTGTTTTTATTTCGTTACAATTGCAATAGAACATATGAATCTGCCTTAGCTATCTTATAACTGAAAAAAATTAACATATAGTGGCAGATTTGTTATTAATAAATAATTTTAAGCATTAGTCATATCGCCATTTTATTATGTCACTGTATTTAGCAATGACCATTACAGCCATGTTGGTTTTGTAAGATACAGACACCTATGACTGCAATATGTCTTTTATATAATGCGAAATTTATGCAAAGTGACTGGCTTGAGCATTCTTTTTAAATGTTAACCACCCGCAAAAACAGATAAACTTTTAAACAATATTATAATAATAAACACAGCATTATAAGAGAATAATACAAAGTTAATTTAGAAAAAAAAGTTTAGTAGTTCAGACTATTCAATAAAAATCCATCATAGCTCACTGAATCGCCTTTTACTAACACAGAATGTTGATTTCCACATTTTACTTAATTATTTCAGAATTTTAATCAAAGTAAGATTATTTCATCATATTATTAAAACTTCAAATTAAAAAAGTCCAAACATTGCTTTGAAACTACATTTCAAATTTTTAGGCCACATTAACAAGTGTTGCAAAACCCGCGCTCTTATTTTCAAAATTTCTGAGTAACACTAAACCTGAGTCTGTCCTATCTGTCTGTAGCATCATATTACCCATGCATTCTTTGTTATACTCCCATTGGTAATGGGAGTTATAAAGGAGTCACTTTGTCGGTCGGTCTGTCGGTCGGTCGGCCTGTCCTGTCAGTCGTCCCGAAATTTTCATTCGATCTTCACCAAACTTGGTCAGAAGTTGTATCTAGATGATGTCTAGGTCAAGTTCGAATATGGGTCATGCCGTGTCAAAAACTAGGTCACGGTGTCACTTAGTGCGTTTTAAACCTAGAGTTTGTCCGGACTATAATAATGTCATTTATCGTTAAATTTTAAAGTGACTTTTTACATTTGTTCACCATCATGGGACAGTGTGTCATGCGAAAGAAGTACGTCGATATCTCCAATGTCAATGTCACACTTTCAAAGGTCAAAATGCCCATAAATGAGCTTGTCCGGGCCATAATTGTTTCATTTATTGTGAGACTTTAAAATTATTTGGCACAATTGTTCAACATCATTGGACGGTGTGTCGTGCGAAAGAATTAAGTCGATATCTCCAAGGTAAAGGTCACACTTTGAGTTTAAAATCATTTGGCAAATTTGTTCACCATTCAAAGGTCAAAACGGTCATAAATGACAATGGCATAATAATTCTTAAAAATTGCCATAAATTAGCTACTCTTGTTTTGTGTAGACAGCATGCAAAATATTCTGTGTCAATGCAGCATGTGGGGGTATACGTCACGACTGTGACAAAGCTCTAGTTTATAACTAGAGGAATACACAGATAAAGCGACCGAATTGACATTTTATAACAAAACACTACAGAGATACATTTACTGGACAATTTTCAACTTGCATGCAGCCCTTAGTTAATCAAGTTAACTCTAAGACCCTAAATTCAAAGATATGTTAAATACATAGTGCACATGTAGATTTACATGTACTTTAAGTGTTGTAAGGTAAAGTATCAAACAAAGTGATTTAATTACATGTATAAGGTCTTAGAAAAATTAGCCCGAGCAAAAATAAATCAACTTCATCCCGAATGGTTTTTATCTAAGTTTTATTATTTTCAACCAAATTTTGAGTCGTAAAACTTGCGGCTCAATTTTTGGATTAGTCCTATTTGTATTCCCCCAGTAGGGTGGTATTTGTCTGTAAGTCTGTGCGTCCGTCCGAAAAATTTAACATTGCCCAAAACTTTTGAAATATTGAAGATAGCAACTATATATTTTGCATGCATGTGTATCTCATAGAGCTGCACATTTTGAGTGGTAAAAAATCAAGGTCATCCTTCAAGCTCGAAGATCAAATATATGGCTTTAAAGTGGCGCAGTAGGGTGCATTGTGTTTCTGACAAACACATCTGTTGTTTCAGAGTTGTTCCAGCCTTACATGTGTGTAATTTCAGACTCATTTCAGCCTTTTTGCATGGGTCAACTATTGTTTTATTTGAACATTAATGTTGTTTCCTTGTGTATGGCAAAAGTTTCCTACAATAAACATTGAGAAACCTCAATAAGAACCCATTTTAAAATTCTTTATCAATAGTATTCTAAGTCCAACATTCTGCCACATGTTTGTATCAAGTACTAAAATTCTGTCTTGCTAAAATTTAGAGTGCTATAAATCGGCCTTGTAAAAGTTTAAATTCTTTTTGACAATATAATATGTACAGATACATTTCTGCTTCATTGTAATTCTGCCCAGAAAAATACTTTTTTTCTGTACAGATTTAGATACAGATTCTGTATCTGTATCTTGTCTGTACAGAATAAATGAATTTTGTCTTTATTCTGCCCATTATTGGTACAGACTCTGTACAGAATCAGCACAGTTTTATCGTACAGGAACATAAGAGTATAATTCATGATTATGCTAAGTTCACAAGTCACTGTCTCCTTTTCAGCTTCTCACACATACGTATATAAATACTCCCAAATATGTCTATGAATCTGAACGTGAACATTATCATATCAAAGCTTTGTGCTGAATAAATTATTCTGTGACAAAATAGTTGTGTTTACATTGAATGTTAATTTAATGTACAACTTATAAATATAATTAAATATTTTTTAATGAAAACGTTTACTAAGTTATCAGTTACCAGTAATAATTTGTTCTGTACTTTTTTAAATTAAATTTTCTAATTGATTACTCAGCTTCATAGAAATTTCATAAGTCAAATATTACGCTCTGTAAAAACCACTAAGTTTAGAATTCGGTCTTGTGGCTTCACAAATGTTGTATTAGTATAAAATTACGCCCCGCGAAAGAAACAACGTGCAAAATTCCGTCCACAAATCTGCTTCACACAAATTCAAAGAATAAAAATACGCCCCGATTTGTTTTACGCCCGAATAAAAGTAGAATTACGCCCAGAAATAATTTTAGTTACGGGCGTAAAACTCATTCAACCAGTTGTACGGGCGAAATTCCTACAGTACGTGCCAATTCTGCCCCAATTACGCCCGGAATCCGCCCCATTATTTCGTACAGGCAAGAAGTACAATCGTTCAAGTATTGAATAGTGTTCTACTTGCAAGTAAATGAAAATGTATTGGATCAGAGTTGTGTTAGCTTTTTAACCAATGCAAATAATTATCGCAATATTTATGCAACATTGAAAATGTTGTGGTATATTACAGTTATGATATTATCTAATGCGTATTTTAAGTTGAGAACAAAACATTGAAAAGTGTATGATACTTTGGTTTATTTCTTCAATCATTGTGTGCCAAGTCTATCATAACTTACTGTAATAACAGCGATTTCGATGGCGAAACCATAAACAATCATTTTTTAACAAAGTGCATTTACAAAACCTTTTAGTGGAATTGCCTTACCACATGTTTTACATGAGCAAATCCTGGATTCATTAACACATAGGACAAATATATTATTGATATATATTTGGTGTGAACAAAAGAAGAACATTATTACGCAATTCAAAACAAATCACGTTGTCTGTTGCTTTCAAACATAATTCGTTATTAATAGGTTTGCCAACCAAGTGCTTTGGTCCATCATAAATTCTCTCAGCATTTAAAGAAAAAATGTCGCATTTGTTGTTTTTTCACAAACGTAATATTCACAAATCCACAAGTCAAAGTCACAAGTTAAAGTCACAATTATAAAAGTTTAATTCAGTAGCTTAAGTTTTTTAATAGCCTAAATTCATGACATTTATGGGATTCCATAGACATGTGCCTTAAATCGCGTACACGTGGACGCGGCCTTCGTCCTGCGCGCATTTCGGATCGATGGCTGAGAACCTGCTTATTTTACCACGCGTTATGGAGCCCTAATGAGGTCTGTTGGTTGGCCCAGGGACAGATACATCCGTTCGAGTACGGGGAAACATTGGAGGAGACCGAGCTGTACCTCTGTCGTGTACCACATTCGGCCTGCACTATGTGCTAGTGCCAGTCGCTAACCACAGAGTCCTCTGAATCAGGACTCTTATCAATCCATGAATAAACCGCACAAATTAATAGTTCCATTGAGAGCTAGTCTACAAAGAAGCCCCTCAAACCCTTTGTCCTCGATACCTAAGATTGCCAAGATTTTCGAGTTCTCGGGGTGCCAGCCACCTAGAGCGCCGACGTTTTGACCTTTGACGGTTACATTGTTGACATGATACTTTTGAGTGATGGTTGCCGTTTACCATTGTTAAACTTCTCGGCGTTGGCCTTGTGTATCCCAGCATTGCTCTCGGTCGGTCCCATTGGTCGGATCTTACACGACCGCATGTTTAACTTTCACCATGACAATGTCTGGCTTTTATAGCCACAGAACACCCAGCACTTCCGCACCGAGTTTAGGGTCAAAATCAATCACCTAGCCTTCACCCGAGTTCCGCATGAATAAGCCAAGCAGTCAGTCCTTGCGAGCTCGGTAGCCCGGCCCGCGAGACCATCTCTATAAGACCTGTTACATGACATTTTTTAGTAAAAAATATCCATATTGATTCATAATTATGTTCTATGATATTTTTATACTAGAAGACTATTATATTCTCAACGAAGGGTACAATATTTGTATTAAACACGAGAACATGTAACTTTTATATTTCACTATATACCACAGTGATAATATAGACATAAATATGTGTATAAACATTGTAATTATAGCCAGGAAATTAGACTAGAGGAATCTGAAAGTTACACGTACAGGTCTACGGCAATAGGGATTGGGCTACTTTATAAATATGAGGTCGATATACAATATTAATCGGTAGATTCAGGAAAACTAACCTTGGAAATACATACATTTGAAATGAAGCTAGGGTTAACAGCGTGCATTGAATCTACTGACTGTTTTATTGCACAACAAGTTCTAAGTGTTCGTAAATAAAAGAGCTATATAGCAGTATACAACTGGTAAACATCATCTTATTAACAGATAGTAATATTGAAACTACAGAAACGCAAGGTGTGAATTTAATTTTCCATCCATTAGTTTTGAAGGAAAGTGGCAAATTGTATTGCACACACTTTATACAGGAGTATTCTACATTATCGCTTTAAAGGATAATAAATAGAAACCGATTGATCACGAGGGTCGTGTGTTCACAACTCAGTGACAAATAACGAAACCGAGCTGTGAAGATACTATAAAGAGACACGCAGTTTCAAAACATATGCAAGTACATGGGTATTCATGTTTTAAGGGCTAAAAAATGTTAATAATAAATGTACTGTTTCTTGTGTGTTTACGTATGAGTAAGTTCTTTCTGTGTGATTTATGTTTCAAGAAATGGTACATGAACTACAAGAACTCGAACTGATAATCGAATTGAGATCGTCATAAACAAATATAGCATACGGCACTGACAAAAGCATTACGGTTATACGTATCTTTTGATTAAATTGAGTCGTGTTCTGAGAAAACTGGGCATAATGCATGTGCGTTAAGTGTCGTCCCAGATTAGCCTATGCAGTCCGCACAGGCTCATAAGGGACGACACTTTCCGCCTTAACTGGATTTTCGTGTCGAAGAGATTTCCTTTCAATGAAAAATACCATAAAAGCGAAAGTGGCATCCCTGATTAGCATGTGCGGACTGCACAGGCTAATCTGGGATGACACTTTACGCACATGCATTAAGCCCCGTTTTCTCAGAACGCGGCACAAATTGAGTTAAGAATTGACTGAAACCTGATACATAGCTGACCGAGATGAAGCATTGAGCGACGCTTGAAACATGACTTCCGCGTTGAAGATTTGCAGTCGCAATTACGACTGGTGAGCGTTCATAAATGCTTTCTGAATTATATAAATTTCGAGTTTTTGTGGTTATTATATTTCCTGGAAAAATAAGTTATTCAAGTAAGTAACTTTTATAGAGCTTAGTTTTTGCTTAAATGAAATGGGAATGTCTTTAGCATATATTTTGGTGCGGGCACGACGGTTTGAATGCTTTGTCGATTTCGAATATCTTTTTGCTTACTCCCCAGTGAGTTTTTCATTGACCGTTCTAAGGTGGTGACTTGACGTCAATTTCTTAATTACGCGTGTCTTTTGTGTAGTGTATTTGTATTTATTTTAATTGGCTGTTATAATATATTTATTTGAAACGATTTACATCGTACTAATCTATGCGATCTGACTCAAGATAGACACACTTACCAAGCTTCGTAATTTGATCTTGTAACAATCTTATTGCGGACTCTTTCTGTATTGCAAGACGATGATCTGAATATTTAACAATCTGTTGCTTGGTGTTGTACAGATGATATGTATTTGATATTTGTTTTGTTTTCTTTTCGTCGTGCCGCATAAAGTTACGACTCAGAGGCTCTGGTCTGTATATAACTTTTGAGTATAAAAATTGAAATTACATTTTGTACATTGAAATAGTTTCGCTTATATTGCTATTGACTTTGAATCGTGATGCTTTGTTATTGATGTTTATTTACAATTCAAAGTTGCATGAATTATTATCGGCAAAGTGTGAGGTTTGAGCCGTTCTTAGGAGGTGTCGGCAATTTGTTAATTACTTATAACTTTTGTTTAGTGCATTTGTTGTGTATATCACTGCTTGTCAATCGATTTCCAGTCATAAATAAAGGGCCGCTTTATAAACTAAGGTTCTGATGATGCAGCGTTGAAATTTCATGTATTTGTAATAAAGTTTTACTCTTCGTTGTGCTAGTACATGTATAATGTTGAGCACAAGTGAAAATTTGATAACTGTCGTGTTTCTCAAAAGTAATTAATGATAAATGACGGACCAAATGTATTGTTTAAAAATATAATTATGTTTTGACGAACAATATCCATGTACTTTCTATCGTTATTCTTTGATTTGATACAGGCAACAGCAAACGCATTACAGTCGAAACTGACCTAACGGCCACCTGAATTTACCGGTCACCTGCAGTCAACGGTCTGTCTGGAATCCCCCCGACGAAAAACACTCTATATTACACTTGAATTTAACGGCCACCTGACCATAACGGCCAACGGCCACTATATTCCACTCCGAAATTCATGTTTGACCTGAAATCAACGGTCACGCGTCAGTCGTCTCGAGTCGCGAAAATTAAAAACACAGCACATTATTTGTCCGTCTATTTTGCGTTTAAAGCGTCTGAAAGCGGTAATTGTCTATGATAATATAAAAGCGGCCCGCTGCGAGTAAACAAATTATAAGGTGTTGAGAAGGTTTCTTTTCCGTGAAAAAATTGTGGGGGTATTTTCAAAAGAAAATTTATCAGAGTAAATGACTTGTTGAAAGTAATTATCGCTAAATTAAATGACCGCTATTTCTTTGAATTAGAACGGTACAATTACACCGTACTATCGGTTTATGACACCGAATCCGCTTTTTAGACTTTTACGGACGTGACGTCAACGGAACGTGACAAGCTTTATTTACTGAATGAATGAGATGCATGAGAAAACAATTATACCAGCGTTGATAAAGTCATTGTTTAATTTAACAATGTGAAATAAAATCAATCTAAAAGATAATATTCTCTATTATTCAATGTACACGCGTAAGTTAATGCTGTTATTTTGCTTTGTTAATGCAATGAGCATTTGTTTTACACTGTATGCAAACGACTGGGTAGGGTAACGACGTAGTAATACTACCAACTGACCAACCTTCTTAAAATTGTGATCCGAATTCAACGGTCACCTGTGGACAACGGTCACTTTGATCATTTCCCTTGACTGACCGCTGAATTCAGGTTTGACTGTATACCGAACGGCATAAGTCAACACTTACTCAGTTCACCGAAATAATATGCCGAGTCGTATGACAATGCTTGCTAAAGAGAACCCTCATTCATTATAAAAAATATACAATTCATACAATAAATGAGGCATTATACATTCTACGGAAAAGAAGTTTTGCTTTGAACTAGAAGAAACTCTCATCTTTACAACCCTGAACATTTCTTAATATTTAACTGACCATAACTGATCATTATTGGTGACTATGGAAGATATCTCATATTTAAACTTCGCTAGGAATGTTTTGTTGTGTTTTCAACAATCTACCACATTAACAAAACAAAAACTAACGAGTTCTATGTCATGTATTTGGAAAACTGTTCACCTTATAACACCTTATAAACAATAAATATCAATTTATAATTATGATTATTCTACTACCACTTCAGCTTTCAATACTGCAACGTCAGAGACTACCTAAAGTAAACAAATAAAAGCAACACAAGTTATATACAATTATGTGTGGCTGACTGAACTAACATTTGTGACACAAAGTTCAACTATTTAAAGACTTCTGCACATTAAGCAAAAAATGCTTTGAAAGTAGGCAGTTAAATAAAGGGATCCTAAAGGGATCCTATGGAATTTGGAATTCGTGTAATCGTACCTTAATGACCGTGATTTAACACAAATATATGAAAGTATCGAACACATATATGAAATTATACGACCCACATTTTACCATACATATATAGGATTATAGATTTACAAAATACATATATATGTCTTTAAATAACATATGTATGTCACATAAATATGGAAATATAGAACATATTTGCACACATATACCACATTCATATGCAAAAATTGAACTGATTATTTGCCAACGAAATTGCGAAACTGTATTCCACAATAACGATTATCGTCTATCGAAACAGCCATTTATACACGTATACATAACAATACAGAAAGATCTCAGCGCTTATGCACAAAATGTCATATTAAAGATACTGAAGAAGATTTCCATTTTATTATGATATGGCCTACCTTCGATTCACTGCGAAAAGAATTTATCAGAGAGTACTTTTATATAAAAAAAACAAGTATGTTTAAATTTGTTGAATTAATGGGAACTTCAAACAGCAACCTGACAAAATTAATATGTGGAGCATGAACACATTTTCCAACAAACCCACGCGTTGCTATAGTAGTTCAAATATTTATTGATATAAATACCTCTCCATCACAAATTTTTCGTTCCTACTATTCTTTTATAACATTATAATAGCTATATTTTGTGTATGGTTTTTATCATTTTTAGTTGTTAGTCGAACAAAACTGTTAATAATTCGTTTTAACTATTGTATAACTTTGTTTATAACTGTACAATGTCAAAGGTTTTCATTCCTCCAATGGTGTATACACGCTCATAGTGAATTCATTTTTATGAATCATTTATAAATTGTTGTCTGTGGAGGAATACTCTAATAGTGTAGTTGCATATTTGGTAATTTGTAGAAACATTTTGTCGACGTTAATATTTAAATTCCATTGGTTAATCATCGTTTTATATTAGTTTACTAAAAGTAAATAGTATATATTATATTTTGTTTGTGAAAAAAATGAAAGAATATTATTATGGTATTGGTGATAATCTATGTGCGATCAAGATTATGTTAAACAAATGAAAATGTATTCACGTTGGCATACGGGTATGTAGATATATGTTTAACTTTTCGTTAATCACGAAACACAAAACACATTACGTCTGTCTGTCTGTCCGTCTGTCTTACATCGCCCTTGATGTATGTCACATCAACATCATACTCATTTACTTGAAAGCGTGTGTCAAATACCAGTCGGGTAGAATGTAGTCTTAAAAGAATGATCCCGTCGAGACTCATACTTAAGGCATTGAATTTTAGACGCTGAAGCGACCACAGCGGCTATAACGACTATATTGGCTGAAAACACCACAGCGACTGAAACCACCACAGCGGCTGAAACCACCACAGCGGCTGAAACCATGACAGTGGCTGAAACGACCACAGCGACTGAAACGACCACAGTGGCTGAAACGACCACAGTGGCTGAAACCACCACAGCGGCTGAAACCACAACAGTGGCTGAAACGACCACAGTGGCTGAAACGACCACAGTGGCTGAAACGTCCACAGTGGCTGAAACGACCACAGTGGCTGAAACGACCACAGTGGCTGAAACGACCACAGTGGCTGGAACGACCACAGTGGCTGAAACGACCACAGTGGCTAAAACGACCACAGTGGCTGAAAAGACCACAGTGGCTGAAACGACCACAGTGGCTGAAACGATCACAGTGGCTGAAACGACAACAGCGGCTGAAACGACAACAGCGGCTGAAACGACTACAGCAACTGAAACGACCACAGCGGCTGAAACGAACTCAGCGGTTGAAACGACCACCGCGGCTGAAACGACCACTACGGCTGAAACCACCACAGCGGCTGAAACGACCGCAGCGCCTCAAACAACTACAGCGGCTATTATTACTACAGAGGCTGAAATAACCACAGCGGCTGAAACGATCAAAGTGGCTGAAACAACCATAGCGGTTATTATGACAACAGAGGCTGAAACGTCCAAACCGGCTATTATGACTACAGAGGCCTCAGCGACAACAGACACCCAAACGACCACAGAGTTAAAAAAGATCACAGAGACCCAAACGACCGCAGAGTCCCTTACATCCACAGAAGCACTTAAGACAGAATCGATTTCAAAATATGTATACATTGGCGTTGGAGTTGGCGTCGCAGTTACGTTGGCAACTATTGCTATAGTAGCCTCAGGAATTTGTGTTTTCAGGCGGTATGTGCCATTAAAGTCTTTGCAATGTTTCGTCCGAAATTCAATTTTGAACACCTATGTTATAATAAATTAATGCAACTGTAGCGAGAGCATGTTGTGCTTACATTTATATAATTATGAAACCTATTTAATGTATATAAATACAAATACTTTTGAATACATTTACAATCAACTTGTACAAGTAACCCACTTCTTCAATTTTCATAGTTTCATAAATTTCTTGTCTACGCGTTCGACATTATTTATTTTCAATTCAGGTGTAAAACATCCTACTCATTTGTGGCAGAAACTCATGTATACGAAGACACAACACACGTGGTAAGTTTGTTCCTGGAGCATGTCGAGAGCCTACAAAATGATTAAGAGCACGAATACGAACAGAATTGCCTAAATGCAAGTATACGAGTAATCCAAAATACTATATATATAACAAACTGCAATTAGAAAAATGAATGTAGAAGAAAACTGATTGAATCGGGGAATGTCTGGCAATATTGACGTCGAAGCGCAGTTAAATCATTCTAAGGGATATTAAATAATAATAAATCTCTGATTTTACTCCTTTATCAAAACGATGGACAATATATATAAACTACTTGTTTACGTCTTTTGAAAGCACCATTTAAATAACAATGTAAATGTTTTTTTCCATTGTTTTGATAAAGGCATATTGCGGAAAAGTTAAGTTAAAGGAGTAGAATCAGAGATTTAATATTGACGTCGTTCGTAACGTGTCCTCGACGGATATTGTAGAACGACGGTATTGTTTTCATATATTCTTAAACGAAATATTTAATTATCAGTTACATCTGCAAGTAATGTATACAGTGAACAAATTATTTCTTTGATAAGTGTCACTCTACAAATATTGCTTTCGACAAGAATTAACACATAATGGCAAGTTTATTTCCTTAATTTTTAGATCACAACCCTTTTATTCCTTAGCTGCATATATTTCTATATTTTGACGCGAAAAGTTCATGATTGTTTATTTTTCATTGTATTTACATATATATGTATGCACATTAATTTGATAAGATACAAAGAACTATAATTTGTATCCACATATCGCAACTAACTTTGATGTTTTGACGGCGCAACTGACTTTGAAGTTTTGACACACATATTTATGTTGATTGATATTGTCCCTGTTTTCCATAGGGTTGGTGTTACTTCACGTTATTTTCTTGATACTTTTCTTAAAATAACGCATTATTTATATTTTATGTTTATGTTATCACAACACTGTTAAAACAGAATTAAATATGCTTTAAATAAAACTTATGGAATATTTGTGGCTATTCCAAATAGTTGGTTGAATAATATTTTTACCAGAGGGTTTAACATGTCAAAAATGCCAATAATATTTTTATTAAATTGTAAAAAGTCTTAAAATGTTCAAAACAAATGTCTAAATGATAGTAGATTATGATGGGAACAATTCAAAACCGCTTATGATTATATTAATTAGTCCACTGCGACATTAAAGGTCCAAATAAACATAAAGTCCCAATTTGAAAATCCCGAAAGCGTGTAACTGAATCAAAATTATAACAATGATATTATGTTTACAATGCAAGGGCTGTTTTCCATTCTAAGAAATATGTTTATATATGTGAAAAGTTACAAACTGTTATCCTGATCTTATACTTTTTTGTTTCTTTTAAATGTTTAATTCAACATATGTTTCCTTTTTCAAGGACAACAGTAAGCAATACACTACTTTAAAGGATGTGAATAGTTCACCATATGAACTCGCCACAAGCATCGGGGGCCTTAACGCTAACGCCGCAGCGGTGGACGAAAACATATTTGCAGCAATCAATGCAAACGATGTTTAAAACATGTGTGTAAATTGAGTGACTATGTGACAGACTCGACCATGATGTTCAAACTAAAAAGGAAGACTCATTAAAATAGCAATTATCAACGCACATAACACAGTAGGTCCTGAGTCACAAACCACAGTTCCTTGACATCATAAAGACGAACCCTTTCCAAATTTAAAATGAAATCCACTCAGCTGAAATCAGAAGAGCAAAATATTTGTCCAACGTGTTCGTTTCCTTGCAGAAATATTTGAAACAAGAGGATTATATGGCATCGCCCTAAATCCGTCCTTACAAGTTGCAGACACTGTCAGGTAAGAAGAGACATCTTCTAGTTGAAATGTTGCGATGCATCTCCATGACGCCATCATAAAGTTTAATTGTATGTACAATTGAAAGGAAATAACGACTCGATATGAGAAATAAACCACGCGACATTATGAGAAAGACAGTGTGCATGTGCAAGGAAATACAAGGGTTCTATGCATGATTACAAATTGCAAGCAGTTTAATTTACATAACGATATATATTTATTAATGTTTGTCATGTTCATTAATTGTACAACCATTTCATGTCTATCTCGATAAAATGTGTCCGGCTTCTTAAAATAAAAACTACTTTGACATTTTATAAGACTTTCATTTGCAATTGTAACCTAATTTATAGACATAAAGACATACGATTAATTAAATATCCAGGCATATTTGAAGACAACAAACTGGTATACAAATACATAATGCTGATAGATATATGGATATCTTATAAACTAATTAATCTTGCAAATAAATTACTTAGAAATGTAAGATAATACTTGTTTTTTTGTTCTTATGTTACTATGTAATTATTGCATGTGTATACATTTTTTTATATAATCTTGTGATAGAGAGAGAATGATAGTGTTGCTACTTTGATAACACATTTTTTAAGAAATGTTGAATATATATAGGTAATATAGGTTGTGTTGCTACACTATGATACATTTATAAATGTCCCTTCTCTATTCTGTATTTGGATTGCGCCCATCACAATACAACTTTTAATGAACCAAATAAAATAAGTAAAGTTATAATAACATCATGAACATTTTTAATATTTATGCATATTATGAATCTCAATTCATAGTTTTTCTTGTATGGGCTGGAGTTATGTTATGGTTATATGATTCTACAAATAATAACTTGTGCTCAAAACATAAGCATTGTTTACCGCGAAGTACACTCTCTATGATTTTGTGTCAATAAATTTGTGTTCGTTTTCATACTGTATACACATAGGCTTGGTAAAAAATAAAGTTCTATTCCGTTCTGTTTACAATTATATGATAGTTTCTGTAAGTAAATTACGATGACAAGTTGTGACTTTAATTGTAATATGAATTGCTCATGGTTTCTATTAGATCAGGCTTTGCTTGAGCTAAAATTACGAGCAAAAATAATGAGCAAAAACAGGCTGTAACCATGAAACATTTTACTACTGGACCATTTACTACACAACTGGAGCCTGTGGGTTAACTTACTTTGATTAAATAGTGTAACGCTCGATTAAGGATGGCACGGTGCGTTACTTGGAAAGAACACAATCTTTACCGATTGTCATAAAACACGAATTTCAGAAATATACGGTCCATAAAAACAGTGCTGTCCAGTTCGCGCAGTGGTTGGTAAACGCTTTCCTCGCCCTGGCGACACGGGATTCGAGCCCCGCTGCCCTCCTATGCGAGTTTATTTGGTGGTCGCCATACCAGGTGGGTTTAACTCCGAATACGCCTTCCCCCACCTCACAGCACATGACAACACCCGTATAGTGATTGCCTTTCAGTAAAATAGAACAAACAGCTGAATATTGCAGCTAAAATTCAGAATGATTGTAAGTTTCGTTTGGCGATATAGTGAATTTAGTAGAAGTGCTGGTTCGATTTTCTGAGTATCACATAATGGAGACTAAGGGTTACAAGCTACGGGAAGAAACTTATACAATACAAATCATGTATACAATACTGTTCAATCATTTGTCTACAATATTATGAATATCTATTCGGCAATGTTAATATGATCTTAAATACGAGCATGATTCTTTTTATTCTATGTTTAATTTTGTATTGCTATGGCAAAATGAACTAAGCTTACGGTTTAAGCACATACAATAACGCGATGCGTTAAAATACTACTTATGTGTACATCTTTCTGTATAACACAAAGTAGATGTATTAAAATGTAAACCAAAGATCAATTGATGCATATTTAATTATTATAAAGGCTAAAATTAACCATTAAAGATAAACTCAATTTTCCAATTTATCCAGAAACACAGATTGCCATAATTTTGTTATTGGTGATTCTGTGGACAATTACCCTATATATCGACACTCGGATTGAGTTCAACAGAGCTTAGATTTTAATCAATCAAACAATTAAGGTAACAGTGTGAACTTCAATTTTCCATAATAGTGTTTTTGTTCTGCCCCTTTGCTTGTCCATAAGAAAACACGGTTCGACACACATAACATTTTTATCAAAAGCTGCAATATTTGTCAATCAATATAAAACATATTTTTTGTAGAACGTCGAATATTCCGTTTTGCATTCTAAACTAATACTTTCATTAAAAAATTAAAATATGTTTTGACGTCATTTGTATTTCGTTTTTAAATCGGTTCAAACGATTAAGGTATGATTTAAAAGATGTATAATAATACGAATGTTGGTCTGCAAACGACAATCCAATGGTTCCACATAAATGGGTGTAGAAAAAATTAGCTTATCTTTTTTAGTTACATTTTGTTTTATGGTTATTACGTGTTTGCAAGTATGTGAATTTCTGCTTGACGACGTACAGTCAAATTATATTTGGTGGCGGCTTTGGCTGCAAACATACCTCAGGGAAACATTGCAAAACATTGAATAACACTATACTTCAACAATAAGTATACACTTCAAATTTACTAATACATTTACAAATTTATATTAAAACAATAACTGTGTTTGTAAAACACAATTCCCCCTACTGCGCTTTGAAGACGCACGGCAGCTATTTTAGTAAAAAGGTTGTATTTTGAATGTAAAGGTAACAGTGACCTTGACCTTTGACCTAGTAACCATAAACCATATTTGATTGTAGATCTCAACGATATGCATGCACATGTGAAGTTTAAAGTACATAGACCCACAAGTTTTCATTTTATGAGCAAGGTTAAAGTTTTGGGATACACACACAATGACAGACAGACAGGCCAAAAACATAATACCCCAATCATTCGATCCGGGGGCATAAAATAATCGTATTATCGCGGTAATAGGAGGGAAGATCTGATTAAACTTATAGAGACTTTTTCTGTAAAGACAAGTGAACACTTGCCTGTCAAATACAGAACAAAACGTCCGAGGTATCATTAAACATGACGATAATTAAATCTGGGTCACCGCTTGGGACGGCCAATCTAAAATCATTCGCGCTCACGTCTGATATGCTGTGCTTTCGCATTAACGCATTGGTAAGGCTGTTAGAGCGCCGTGTCATCGCAAAGAACGTCATGTTGCGGCGATACTTTTGAACATGTACAAATACATCGGTGCAGCTATACATTTGCAAGGCGCGCTTAATTGGCCTATATGTGATTGGACTTTCACAATACGCGTTATTTAATCAGATGATCAAGAATCTTTTAACGTGAAACACGAGTAATTCAACACCTTTTGTTAACTACTTGATAATCTTCTATTCTGTATTAACCATAAAAATAATTCGGAAGCAAATGCATGCGTGTCTAACTTAATTCACCCTCTGGTGCTCAGCGTTCACATGCATATCTGAGTAATTCATCCTCTGGTACCCAGCGTCCACATGCGTTTCTTACTTAATTCACCCTGTGGTGCCCAGCTTCCATTTACCAGGGTGGGTTATAGAAAACGTAAAACACGTGGGGTATTTTGAAAAGCGCACTAAGAAATTCAGTACATTCCAGTCATCAACACACTTAAGTTATTAAATGGCCAGTTCCGATGTAGAACAGAATTCTGACACGTATTAAGCGATAATTAGGTAAAACTTGCATCCTTCTTTATAATCAAGTCATGACTTGATGGTACTTTCAATTTGTATGTAGACACCTTTTAATGCTTGATGGCACTTACATCGTGCCTGATGATGAATGTCTTTTTACATTCGGCTTCATCGTATCATTCATGTGTGTTCGTTAATTGCATGATGGGTAACTTTACTTTGTGCATATTGGTTTGTGCAGAGAGACTTGCGAAATAAGATCAGTGCATACTGGGATAAACAAATTGAAGCGTTAAATAAACTAACGAGATGGCAAGATGTGAGTTTCATCTAAGCACAAAGAAACATTAAGTTATGCATGATACAATTATGTCAATTGACAGTCGTTCCGAAATGCTACGAACGGCTACTAAAATTTACAGCGTTTAACGGAAACTTTATGTTGTGGTAGAAGTTGCGCCCCTTTGTGTGATATTTGACATTGAATAGTAATTGGCCGTGTTTGTTTTAGGCATAATTAATTCTTATTTTGAAAGGTAAAGTTGATTATCTACTTAAAATGGAAACATTTCAGCACTATTGTATGAATATGTATTTTATAACTTACTATGTTTTGTCTATATTTTACTTTAGATTTTACCTATAACTATTGGTTTCCATCTGCAATAATCTACATTTCTATTAAACAAATGTTTTCCTTGCGCCGACCAAATCACCCTCCCATGGGGGAGATGCGCTATGTGAGAGGGTACCGATTCTCCGCAACCGCTGCGCGTGCTCCATTGCAAGTTCGACTTTTCGCCGCCGGACTTTGGTTGAAAGACCGCGCCGAGCTGGCCAGACGCGTAACTCCGTATTGAAGGCACGAAAGCCATGTCCGACTGAGCGTCTCGGGGCCCGTTCGCTACCGCCGATTACAGGCATGTGACTTCTTCACGCTGGCCGGGTGTGAATGCGGCCTGGATCACTGCGGGCCGCTTCAGCGGCCGAGCCTCTTGCCTTTGCCAAGTGGTTCCTCAAGATGATTTCCCCCGCTGTAAGGGGCCCTGGCCTTGCTCACGCTGCACAAGCGCCTGATGTCCTTGCTCTCGAAAACGGCGAAAAATGTCTGTTTCATTTGTTTACTCCCATATAAATATATAGGAATGCTTTCATTTCCAAACGGGGTTCTACCCTCTCACAGCGACTGTCACACGTGCCAATACACGGAAATCGCTGCAACCGATGGATTTTCGACCGAGAGCAGTCCTTCGGAAGCCAGCGCGAGGACGAGGCACTACGGCAGCTTTTGCTGGTTCAGCCTGCCCTGTCCGGCATGGCTTCCGCGGTCTTAGGCCGAGACAAACGGCGCCCATGGATCCCGAGCGAGACAGCCCGGCGACCATGCTTCGCAAGCTCGGTAGCCCGACTTTGCCCACGAAACCATCCCTACTATTAGCGAGTCCCGGCTACGTGAGCATCAGCCCAGCGTTCTCGATCTCGGTAGACCGGCCCGCGAGACGAGACCCGCTAGACCATCTCTACTGGACCTTTTTAAATGATATTGTTTTATTCATTAATACTAATTGATTGAAAATTATGAATTTTTAAATTGCAGAAAAATATTGTTTTCTTAACGGGGTGCACAACAGTTTTAGTGGACACGGGAACTAATTTTCAGGTTTTACTATATACCACAGATATTATATAGACATAAAGTGATAAATGTGTGTTTATATACATTGCAATTATAGTCAGGCAATCAGACTATAGAAATCTGAAAAGTACGTTCAAAGGTCTGTGACAATTGGGGTCATGCTACTTTATAAATATGAGATCGATATTCAATGTGCATCGGTAGGTTAAAGCTACTGTATTATTTTACTGTATATTTTATTTGGACAAGGGTATGGGCCACTCATCCAACACATGAGCTCCGTTATGTCCTGAATACAATACAATATACATGTTTATTTTCTGGAGCATCAACTGCAACTTACACATATCATACGCGGCAGTAAATTTCTTGTTTACCCAATACACCTACTGGTCTACATGGCACAAATAAACGTATTTATTTATATTGAGATTATATAACAAAGGGAAATAATACAGCTTATTCAGTAAAATAGTAAAAATGTTTCGGATGTTTTCTCATTTTTTTGAAAAGTAATGTATTCAACATACGGAAAATAAATGTGCACCTCCTACTGTCTAATTTGGTAACTTGCATTTGGTTTAATGGCATTCTGCGTACTGCCTGTTGCTATCTACAGTTGTTTATGACGCTTAAAGCGGGTATATACGATTTTGTCAAATATATATGAATTTATATAAACTGTGTAAAAAACTTATTATATATATAATTCCATATAAATTAAAATAAAAGTTAAGTACAACATGTGTCGGAAAATGCGAAATAAGCCAGATATTTAATTCTGATATTGAAAACGGCTGTACAGCCGAATTCGCCAGCATGTATACCATACATGTACGATTTGAATCTAAACATAGTTTAACGGTTTATTTGAATTCCTGCAACGTTATCTATTCCTACGACACACGAACACTATCTCCGATCCTAATACAAAGACGAATGCTTCGGTTATTGTAGGAAAATATGTACGTCACCATCGGCTCGGGGCGCTAATTTGTCTTTGCTGCATGTTATGAAATTCGGCTTTAATGTATAATCTTTCTTGCCTATTTTGTGTTATTGTAACATATTTTATCAATATATTACAATTAAACACATATGAAAAATCGTATATACCCGCTTTAATGACAAAACCGATTATGACTGGCTTCACAGAACAGTCTCAACACGTTTGATAGAATTTAAAAGTGCACATGACAGCGACATTATTTGTGGAACACACACACAATTCGGATAGTCACCAAACACGTTGCAACACTCATCAAGTATTAACGAATAGAAAACAAGCATGCTGGAATTGCCGTGAATCATAATAAAATAAATATCAGGCATAAATATATATTCACCATTAATGATGTAGTTTTTACCTAAATATTATTCCATATATATATACATATATATAACCATAGTGCCGACCAATGTATGCCCGGTCGGTCCGAGATACACAGATAATTTATCGATACTACCAAATGAAATATTCCCTATGTCGTATAAGCGTATTTTGTAAATATTTACATTGTTGCGTGGCATCAAATTTCGCTCGTGGCATACCACATTGAACGATACAACCAACCGGAATACCGCACTGGAGTAATATTTCATATTTAATTTATTTCTCAATATTTTTTGTTTTATTTTTCAAGCCGAAACAATTGAAGATTAAACATAAATTCTATGTTTTACTTTCAAAATTTGCAATTCAAATCGACCAAGTTATTCTTAAAACTACGCTGATATAAAAATACTGGTATTGAATGCACTCTGAAAACTTGCGTCTATGTGACGTGTGATCCAATTCTACACAGACAAGTGTATTGTCTATCACTGAACATGTTTTTTAAAATAGTTTTCGACTATGAAAATGAAATATAGTTAGTGTTAAATGCACTTTGATTTATTAAATGTTCTAATTACATATGTTCTAAACGTATATTATAGTTTTATGTATTAATTTATCTTTTATGTTTTTAAAACATTTGCATCGTGTAACCCACCTCAAAAAACGACCATTTATGTTTATACGAAAACAAATACTGTTGACACCAATATCATATAAATTAATACCTGCTTCTGCGCAGTTTTGAAAATATCTTTGCAGACACACTGCAGGTTTTGGAAACACCTTTCAAACACTGTTCAATCTCACAGGGGGTTAGCGTGTGGCTATGATATTAATTAGTGAAAACATAATTTCGAATGATAAATAATCCTATTATAACGAAAAATTAACTTTTCTTAAAAACAATCACTATCAAATATATATATAACAATGTATACAACTCAATATCATCCGAAAACGGGGTGCATCGTTTTGAACAGCCATAACTTCATCAATTTTGCAGCGATTTTCACGATCTCGGTCTTATTCAACGCAGAAATGAAAGTATCGATGAAAGTAGGACTGAAACCAGATCGTGATGACATCCTGATTAGTGAACATGTTTTAAGTGAGGGCATTCTATATAGGTATGTTGAACAAACTGATATAACTAGTATTTACAATGCAAATTAAATCGTCTTTCTTTGTAAAAAAAATAACTAACACGGGTACATTTCGTAAACAAACAGCGTTTTTACATTTGAAAAGATTGTTAACATTGTTATAGATTGAAACTAATGTTTTGCTACACAGATGCATTTATGAAGTAATAACATAATAACATAATAGTCAGCATGTCCTTCATATATACAAAGAACCAACATTTTAAAACTACTTTTGAAAACGTCCGGAACCTGAGCACAGCTAAATAGAATATTGTGTCCTCATTTAAATTGCATTCACATTTTTTCAGATATTATTGAATCTTAAATAAAGTCATTATTGTTGTTATCTCACTTCCAATATAAAAAAATATATACTTTTTCATGAAAAATGGCGAACGCATTCAGGGTTCACTTTCTTATAAGAACTAGGCCACTTTTTCCCTTACAGATAAACACAGTCAATTTATGTCAAAAATTAAATTTCGCATATTGTATATGTTTCTTTTTAATTTTATTTGCTCGTGCCATTTTGACCTTACTCAAGATAGTAATTATCTCAGAAAAGTAGAACAAAGAAAAGTAGAAACACGATTTTTAAATCTTCAATTACATATTCTATATTGTTTCTTAGGTCTAGGCTGAGCGTTTCGCTGAAAGGACCATCGCACGTTTTTCGAGCGTATGAATCACTCGTCATGTCCATGCTTTCAATCAAGTGTCTTCATACTTTTTAATGTGTTAGATTCTATTCCGTGTCGCATTGCATCAACTATTTGTAGTATTATTAGCAGTTTTGACCGATTTCCAAATGTGTTCTGTTTAAAACTGTGCAATTGTTAGCCTTCGATCATTATATCCACAAGATAAATGTTAGCATTGCGTCAGTAGATCTTACTCCTCTGTGTCTGTGTTTGATATAGCAGTCATATGATGTATATCTCTCTGTTATAGATGTTTAATACCATAGTGGATATGGCAGTAAAGAACTATAACAAGGTTGCATGGGTTATACATATACTCATGTTAGTCCTTCAAATTGCGCGTTAGACACCATATAACTGCTCCGTGTTTATATTAGAATTCATTGTTATTCATTGTTATATATGCGATTTATTTACCGTTTTTATCAATAATAAGTCAAACAAGAAGCAAACTATTTCGAGTTTTTATATTCTCGAAAAGCTTACCTTTCTTAAAAAATGTAATTATTACTATTGAGAATTCATTTTAACGTTTATGAAGTATTAAATATGATTTTACCTATCTAAACAAGAAACAAAAACAACTACTTGCAAATTATAATTTCAACTTGTATTAAAAAATGTAAGATAATTTGTATAAACCAAGTTTCGAATTGTATACTGTTAATTTGACAACTAATTGCATTATCAGGCGGCGTAAATGTCATTTTTCCAAATGGCTACTACATGTATAAGTTCATATATACTAATAGTAAAACTATTTAATTTATCTAGATGGTACATATATTTTGGACTAAATATTCAATATGCTTTGATAGATGATATTATGAAAAAGCAAGACAAATGAAAAACAGGACGAACTTAAGGACGTGCTCTGGGTTGTTTATGGATTTGAAGTTGTACATAGATTTAGGTGTTTTGATATTTAAGTATTTTGCCAAAATAATGCTTTCCAGACATAAACATTAAATAAAATAAAGATTTAAGTGTGTTCACTTAATTTTTTGACATTTATATTGTACGACCCTTGTCACGTTTTCGTAAATAAAATAGCTAGATTACAGAAAAAAACACCTATGATAAAACTTAATATTACAGGGACACAGCAGCATTCGTACACATATGAATATAATATTAAAATTCAAGAAACATTAGGAGAGAAATTATTTTAACATCCTTTAGTCTTTTATTGAAGGCAAGTGGATAAGTTTAAAACACGCACTTAACACAGTTTAGGTTGTAGTTAGTTTTCGTGTGTCGTATGAATATATCTCGTTGCAAGAAATTAAAATGATCCGTTAAACTAAATTTAGATTCACACCGTACATGCATGATATACATGCTGGCGAATTCGACTGTCAGACATTTTTGATTTTAGAATAAAATATCTGGCTTATTTCGCATTTTTCGACACATGTTCTTCTTAAATTACATAACATACCTTACCGAGATGTAGTACTGATGTGCCGAGATGTAGTCCTGACCTCGTAACACATGACTTCCGCATTGCACAGTCACAGTCTCAATTACGACTGGTAAACGTTTAAAAATGCTTTCCGAATCAATGACTTCTCGATTGTTTGTGTTTATTCCATTCGCTGGAAGAATTAGTGAGTCAAGTAAGTACATTTTATAAAGATGAAAACATTTCATTATTTCCAAATATGGCTTACTTAATTAATTCAATCTGTTAGGTATGTCTTAAGCATGTGATCTGGTGCGGATGATTTTCATGGAACGAATCATTTACGTTGTTAAATATTATTTTGTTTTAAGTAACTGTAATATTTTATTTGTTGTGAATGATTTAACCTGAAATATTTTATTCGACTCTACATAAATATACAAAACATAAGCTATGTAATTTGATCGTTTACATCATTATTGCGGCTTCTTCCTCATTTAACGACGATGACCTAAATGTCAAACCATATGATGCTTCGTCTCCAAAGCATTTTTTTAATATGAGATGTACTTTATACTTGTTTTGAAATGATATTATCGCACATCCGAAAGTTACGGTTCAGGTTGTTCATCTTTACGTAACCATTGAGTAGTTAACGGATAATGACATGGAACTTATTTCTCTTATATTGATAATACTTTTGAATCGTGATGCTCTGTGGTTAATTTGTAGTTATAATTAAATATTTTAGGAATAATTCTGGTCAGAGTGTGAAGTTTGAAGCCCAAAGAAACAGGTTTAAACACCCAGGTCCTTATGCGTTTGTTATGTTAGTGTCTAAGACATTTTTTTTATGTTTTCATTGTTCTTCAATTAGTTCTTTGCCATAAGAACCATGTCTATCGAGTATTATGGCCATGCTTGTTACAGAGAACCCTCAATCGTTACATTAAATATACCATGCATTCAATTATATAAGGCATTAGATATTCTACATGATTAAGTGAATGCAAGCGCTGGTTTCTGTTTTTATGCGCAATTAAGTACTTCAAACACTTGGCAAAAGACGTACAGCAACTCGAACCTAACAGTCTGGTAACTCGTAATATGAATTATATGAAACACAAATTTTGCTTTGTGATAGAAGAATCTCTCACTTGCACAACCATGAACATGATATGATATGTAAATATGACCATAACGTAAGTTATTGATGTTCAAGGAAGATAACGTTT